>NC_139682.1:24976872-25165419 GCF_964106915.1 Podarcis gaigeae
CAGGGCTAATTTCCTTCAGAATGGAGAGGTTTGATCTTCTTGCAGTCCATGGGACTCTCAAGAGTCTCCTCCAGCACCATAATACAATAAATAAAGTTTAGCAAATCAGAGGAACTCAGTATCTATTAGAAAACAACTCTGAGAAGGCACCTGGAAGTAAGGAGTGGAGTGTTTCCTAAGTAAGTGTGATGAAAGTTCACATAACAGATCACTCTTGCCCATTTTACATGGAGAATACAGAAAATTTACTTATAGACCATGGGCTTACCTAGCTCATTTATTCTTTTGAAGCTAGAACGTGGCGTGCTGGGTGACCCAGTCGAAGTGGCATAATTTGGTCTGCCCAATACTACTGAATGAGTCCTACTCTGTGTAAAACAAGTGTACACATTCTTTCTCAAGCAAAAGTAAGACACTGTACATTTCGGTACAGTAAACCTTTTTTCTAATGTGATAAATAAGGAGCACAATTGGGTTGTGTTGTTTTTTTAAGAAACAACAACAACATGGTGCATTAAGAGTTAAGCAAGGCAGCTACATTTCTTGCTTTTCCTGATCACGTAGCTGGTGACCAAAAATAGACCAAGAGCGTTAGCATCACTCATGGCTTGTTGCTAATTGTCCTGTTTTAGATGCAGATGTTTTTCACTTCCAGGCACTGACTCCCCCCCCTTTTTTTCCTTTTCTCTCCCCCCTTTTTTTTGAGGAGTACAAAATATGCTGCTTTGGCATTTCTGAACCCAGTAAAACTTTGATTTGCTATGCTGAGATAAACATCAAATCCCAGTAAGCAGTTGCCTTTTTGTCTTTCATGAGCTATAAAGTAACAAGACCTCTTTTAAGCAGGAGCATCTGTGAAATCAGGAATTTTCTTTGTTTTCCCCAAGAGAAAAGTGGGTGTTGTTGTTTTTTAATGTGATAGGCTTTCCCCTCCTGTTCTTTCTTTTTTCTTTACTTACTCCATGTAGAAAAGATGAAAAAGAAGAAATTAGCATTGAAATTGACAGTTCCATTTGAAAGCTGTTTGGTTAACAGGCCAGCTTTGGTTAATTTGCTGTGATTTCCAGTGACTGTAGAAGACAGGAGTGTCTTTAATCTGCCCCCAACCCTTGAAAAGTTGGTGCATTAAAAGGAATTATCAGCAGTATGCTTGATTCACAATGTGCCAATTAAATGCATCTGTACTATTGTGTAAGCTGGCCAGAAAAATGCTTGCAGATAAGAGTTTGCCTTTCTGCAAACATTTTCATACATGAAATTTTTTAAGTGGCTCTTGCTTCAGCTGGGTTCATAATGTGAACATAAAACCTACACATACCAGAATACAATGTCTGCCTTTGATTTCTGCTCTACATGAATACTGGGTAAAGAAATGTTAACTTAACACACATATGTGTATCTTTATATTCACACACATACATATAATGAAAGAGGCTCAAACACAATTTCTTCTTCCTTTTTGGCGATCACTCGTAGCCGAGTAAGATTGCCTTCCATAAACACGGTTTTAACAATGAGTCCATAAGTGACTGTGGAAGCCAATTCTGGATCCACACGTCCTTCCACAGTGGGGACATTGGTTTCCAGGCGGGAGTTGATCACGGTGTGGATTTGCCAAGCATGCCTTCCTCTTAGCACGTTTCTCCCATGCGTCCTGAGTTCAAGTGTCTTCAAAGCCCATGACACCTTTGGTAAAGGCTGTTCTCCAACCGGAGCGCTCACAGGCCAGTGTTTCCCAGTTGTCAGTGTTTATACTCCATTTTTAAAGATTTGCCTTGAGACAGTCTTTAAACCTCTTTTGTTGAGCACCAGCATTATGCTTTCCATAGGCCTATTGACAATGATAGTAAATACGCCAGCTAATAATATACTGACAATATATTTATAACACTATACTGTTTCAAAATTCATACACACGAGATATATAATACGTGCATGGAGTCACAAACTAGTAAGAATCAAATAAATGTTCCATGAACAGGAATGGTGGGAGTGGTAAGTCACTATCAAAGATCACTGAAATGGAAGCAGAATGCCTTTCCACAGTCCGTATCCTACAAACGTAGGATCAGCTATCACTAAAAAGTGTTGTAAGCTGTATAGTAAGTTTGGGGATTTATAAGAAGGGTGGAGATCAGGGCCAGCCCTACTGTTAGGCAGAGTGTAGACAGCATTCCACCTGAATTCCCTATCTATCTTTCTGTTCTTAGGTTTGTTGGGTGATGCTGTTCCAGGACCAGTGTTGCAGTGAGATTCAGCTGCTAGTCCAGTTAGATTTTGGACTTGGAAAAGAGTGAGGACCATATGCATCTTCTTCTCAGGCATCTTAGGCCAGCCTCCACCAGGTGTGTGTGTGTTGCCCTCTCTCTCTTTCTACTATCTGTTTATGCAATAGAAAACAATTCTAATATTTTGGGGTAAAGAGGACTTCAAACTGTCTTGTTAATAAGCACTCTCCCTCCTATTTCTTTCACACACGTACACTCAAAAGAAAACTGCTTAAAACTCAGCTGGTAAACAAGCCCTCCTTAATTAGTAATAGTTTGTCCCAACTCCCCAGGGACATCTGAAATGACACACTCCTAGTAACAAAGAAAACATAATGAAAACAAATTTATCTGACCTGAATCCAAACACTGAATGCAAAGGCTTGTTGTTTTAAGAGATACAATCTTCCATCATTTACTAATCCAAACAATCTAATTATAATCCGCCCCCTTCCGGCTCTTGATAAGTTTCCCAAAATACTATGTTTAATTTATGTTTTCAGTGAGGTATTCCAGGTAATATCCAAATTTATTATTATTATTATTATTATTATTATTATTATTATTATTATTACCTACCCTTCATCATAAGGTCCCTAGGCAGATTACAACACTTCAAAAATACAATTTTAAATTCAGTTTAAAGCAAATTAGAATCAACAGAAAAGGGCGGATCTTGGTCCATGAACCTATTTCCAAAAGAAATTGTGAATATTTACGGTATCTTATCTAAAGTTGAGTGGTGACAATAATTCAACAATGTTTTGCTAGAAAGAGCTGCACAATTAATTAACTTGGACTGACATCCTATGTCAATGTGACTTAATTCTGAGTAGACATGCATAGGATTGTGCTGGAAAGTCACAAAGGAGTCACATTGAATTAATGGGGCTTATTTCTGTGTAGAAATGTGTAGGATTGCAAGGTAAATGATGCAAAAAGTCCAGAGTGGAATAGAATATTTGGATAGTAGATGCTTGATATAGCTTTCTTCCTCCAGATCTGGAAGGGTGCCATCTTTTCCTTCTGTTTCAGACAGCAAAATGTATTGGGATACTCCCACATCCCCCTCTTGTTTGTTTATCTACTGTTGCTTAACCATCCCACTGAAGTAGCACTCAAAAACATGCATACTGTTTTAAGATTTTGAGGTTAACCTTAATAAAGCTATCGTTTTGTGATCCTTCTATAGGATAATTAAGGTCCAGAGGTATTCATGTATAACTTTAGCCTCTTATAATGCATTAACTTTTATTTTAAAACAGCAACTTTTGGGGATTTGTAGTACCAACCCTTCAACAAATGAAAAGTCTTATTTTTCTTCGACCCACCCACCCAAATTCAGTGGCCATGACTGCAGATTGGGCAAACTTTTTGCCACTGGCCATCATAAGGCTAAATTCACAGGTTGGGTTTAAGCGCAAGCGAAACTCCTTGTTGAATTAACACCACTTGGCATGCCTCCTTCATTGGGCTTGTTGTGATTGGATACAATGATGTGTGATAACTGATCCATAATGGCTGTTCCAAACATTTGAGTTATGAAGCAACATCTGCAGTTTTTCTGCAGAAAGCACATCTAAACTCAATCTAAGCATGGAAGGCTTGGTTGCTGTGTGTTAGGGGCAGCCAGAGTTTTTCAGAATCATATGACACTATCCGGGCAGAGATGGGAGTTTGCTTTGCATAACACTTATGTTTATGTGCCTGCAAGATGATGATAGAGCAGGGAACATAGTTACAAAGAATCAGAGGTGGAAAACTCATAGTGTAACAGCAATAAAAGCAACGCAGATGGGTTTGAAGCAGATTTCTAAACATGGAATGGGGTGCTCTCAAGTCTAAGCTCCTCCCTGCAGCACGCTGCAGTCCCAAAAGATTGTTTACTACTACTACTACTACTACTACTACTACTACTACTACTAATAATAATAATAATAATAATTTATTTATTTATAGCCCACCCATCTGGCTGGGTTTCCCCAGCCACTCTGGGTGACTTCCAACAAAAGATTAAAAATACATTAAAACATCAGTCATTAAAAACTTCCCTAAACAGGGCTGCCTTCAGATGTCTTCTAAACGTTAGATAGTTGTTTATTTCTTTGACATCTAATGGGAGGGCGTTGCACAGGGAGGGCGCCACTACCGAGAAGGCCCTCTGCACTTGGCTTCTTGCAGTGAGGGAACCGCCAGAAGGCCCTCGGTGCTGGATCTCAGTGTCCGGGCAGAACGATGGGGGTGGAGACCCTCCTTCAGGTATTCTGAATGGTTGGGGGATCCTCCAGTACAATGCTAGAGGTGTTGCGGGGGAAACTCAGTAATAAAATAAAATAAAATAATACCTATTCCCTCTGTTAGGAAGCTGCTACCTGAGATATTGGTCCATCTGCAATGGCTGGCAGCTGCCCTCCAGGATTTCAGACAGAGGACATTGCCGGACCAACCTAGAGAATGAACCTCGGACCTTCTTCATGCAGCACAGATTATCTACTACTAGCTGCAGCCCTTCCTATTTGTGGAAGCCTCTGTTAATGAGCTCAGTTGGGGGTGGGGGTACCTCTGAGCCCACCCCAGAAGCTGTGGGATGGAATGGAAGAAGACCATGGTCAAGAGACTCTGGTTTATTATGGGAATAGGCCTGAAGACTGTGTGGAGGGCAGGTGGAGGGTCTGAGAAACAGAAATACTGACAAGATTTTGGTTAAGCGAAGATAAGGCTTGGGATCATGCAAACCCCTAAAGCAATGGAAAATGGTGTCTGCAGCTGTTTGCCCAGTGACCTGTCATGTACCAATACAGAACCAATTCTAGTGGTGAGCAAAGGAGCAATTAAAAGGAACCAATCAGTGTGCTGGAAAGAAGTTTCTGGGATGGTGGAAAGCAGAGAGAAGTGGCAGTTTTCTCCTCTGGACTACATCTTGGCTTTATCTCTTTTTTACAGAAGGAGCTGTTTCTGTTGTCTTTTTGTGCTGTAACTTATCTCTTCTCTGGAACATACACACAGAGAGAAGAAAAAATGCTTTTAGATTCCCTTCTTACCCCAAAGATTCTTACTATTCTTGAAACTGGGTTACGTTTATCTTTGCTGAGTTTTCCACTTTTGTGTGTGTGTGTATAGCTCTGGTTATTTTCTTCACAGCTGAGGTTCAGAATTCACTATATTTTTAGATACTTTAATTTTTCTACCTGGACTAATTTTCTGTTTGGATTTTCTGGGATCCCGTATCCTGGATCACACTGATTTCTAGTAACAGGCATCAAAAGGAGCCTGTTTCCTGGAATTTCACTCTGGATTGGTAGACATGTTTTTCTCTTAACCTAAAAGGCCATGTAATTAGGATAGATGGGATAATATAGTAAACTTTATTTAGAGGCTTGGTGGAGTTCAGTTGGGCAAAGTAGCATTCAGCAAAGTGAAGTTGCAGTTAATTTTAATCTTGCATATTATTCTTCTGAGTAAAGTTTAATAGCTAAGTTGAATATTCAAACTCTATTTTGTTTTCTACATAATCATTAGTGGCATATATTGTTCCTTATTTCTCCCTTCCCCAAGATTCATGAATGAATAATGTGCTGTTGATTCCTCTTTGATAGTATTACACTCTTGTCTTTCATAAACTGAAATGCCATCTCTGGTCTTCTGCTGATATATTTAAAATTATTCTTTGTAAACAGAATTTAGCCCGTTGAATCCTATCTTGTCACAACCATCTTGCCCATTGGGGCAATTTATGAACCTCATTTCCCGCCACTATTAGTTCCAAGTCTCTTCAATGAATGGAAGGGCTCATTCTGCTTATAGGAGGACACTATGAGACCCAACCCATAGAGTGGAATTGAACACAGCACTAAGGAAATGGTTCTGTCAGTGCAAGCATTTCTGTTTGCCTGATGCAATGCTCTCTCTGCTCCTCCTCCATGTTCTTTTCTGGGGGTTCTCCTGACCCTCCAAAGTAGACTTGACAGAGGTGCAGAGGTAGAGGGGGAAATCCTTGTTGCACTAGTGGAAATCCTTGTGGTGGGCTCTGAATATGGCCCATGATGCTTTAGAGCAGACCATCCAAATGTTGTTGGACACCAGCTCTCACTGACCTCAACTGGCAAATGTCAGAGGAATTGTTCTACAGCATCAAGCAAAAGGCCACCCCTATTTTAGAATGTTCAGAGTGCTTCATGTACTTCTGTGTGATACTCAAAGCAACCCTGTAGGATGGGTGATTGTGACTGTCTGCTGATAGGAAGCTGAGAGTCAGATGGTGGCCTGCCTATAGACAGTTATAGACGGTTAAAATGAGCCAGTTTTGACTGAGGCAGGGTTGGAAACAGGCCCAATGAAGTCCACAGTGCTTCCTCATAGGCACTACATTATACACCGTCTCTAAAGACATCTCACACACTTGGACAATTTCATAGGAAAGGGCAAAAACAGTGGCAGATTTTAAGTCACATGAGGAAAACAATGTCCATGAATAATACATGTCCTACATGAGTCCTATCTAATAACTTTAAACAAGGTTAGACATAATTGTATGCTACATATTATGTGTGTTTGAAATATCTTGACCAGCTTTTCTAAGTTTTGCATCTCATTTTTCATTTTAAAAAAAACTGAGAGGGGGGGAAGAGGGGAGGAAGATGGCTATTTCTTTTAATCTACAGACAAAAAGGAGCCACTTTTACATCTGAAAATCAGCTTGTTATTGATTCTATCCCTGTTAATATTCATGAAGCTCTATCACAGGACTGGAGATTTTAACACAGTGCCCCACACTCTAAATCAATTCCCATTGATTTCAATCGGCTTCTCCCATCCAAGCATCGACCTCGCCCCCTCCCTTAGAAACATGCTCCCAAGGTCCTTTGAAGCACACTTGCAGCATAATGAGCTCAGAGGGATCACACAAGGTTCAGCATAGTCTGTTTGCTTGCTCCAGCATCAGATGGGTGGGTGCTATTCCTTAGCAAAACCAAGATGGATGTATACAAAAGGCGCACACAAAACAAGCACAATTCTATTTTTCTTGAAATGACTCAAAGGGCATATGGGCAACAAATATATAACATCCTTAGATATCCTCACATTATTAGAAGCAGAAGCAATGAAGAGCTTGTCACTCCCCACCTGACTTCCCTTCTTTAAGGATTCTAGTGACTTCATCTTAGAATCTTATACTGAGTCAAACCATTGGTTCATCTAGGTCAGCGGTAGGTAATCCATATGTTGTTAGACTCCAGATCCCATCAGTAAACATGGTGAGTTGTTGACCACCAGCATGTGGAAGGAATCACTCTCTGTTCCTAGTAACTAGCAATGGCTCTATAGGGTTTCAGGCACAAGTCTTTCCCATCCCTCCCTAGAGATACCAGGGAATGAACCTGTGACCTTTCGCATGCAAGGCATTTGCTCTACCACTAAGTTACAGTCCTTCGCCAATGGACCCCTGAAGAATTTGCTATGTTCCTAACTTGGCATTTCCCTTACTTAAACTGAAGGGGCATCTGATACACAATGGCTTCGGTTCTTTATTTGACAATTCTTTAATGAGGTGGCTGATCTTGTGGTTCTCTTCTCTTCTGTTTTCCCATTCTGGAGATCCCTCCTGTCTCCAAATGGACTACAGTCATACCTTGGGTTACAGAGACTTCAGGTTGTGCTTTTTCGGGTTACGGACGTACCGAAACCGAGAAGTACCGGAACGGGTTACTCCTCCTCTTCTTCTTCTTCTTCTTCTTCTTCTTCTTCTTCTTCTTCTTCTTCTTCTTCTCAGAGAAGCTTGGGCATTGTTGTACCAAGTGGGAGGAAGGCTCTGTAATTAAGTATATTCTTTGCTGTTTAGAAATACACAGGCAGCCAAAAAGGTCAGTTTCAAAATACTAAATTTAATTCAATATGAGGCCAAGGTATTGACAGTTGGCACAAAGTGACAGGTTTTGATTTTTTCAGGAAATGGCAACAATATAAGAAAGATTTGTACAAGACATTGCTTCTATGCATTTCTCTGCTACACTGATAGTTTCAATCCAAAGTCTATGCTTTAGAAATCGAATTAAAATATCCTTTTATAATAGCAAGGGAAGACATTGTTGAAGGAGATAAAAACTATTGTTCAGTATTTGAAGGACTTGACCTTACTTGAGTTTTATTGCTTTCACGAATATTAATAAAATAGTAGGGGTTTCTCAAAAATTCAGTAAAATTTGCAAGTCACAGAGGCAAACGTTATTCTCCAGCCCTATACAGCCCTATACAGTTGCTACCAAATTGTACCTGGAAGAGGGAAAAAATTGAGTGACTTTGGAGGGTCCAACCAGGGCAATTTTGTCAGAATTATGCATTGACTAGCTAAACCACTTTGCTTGGCCCAGGCCAAGCCCTGTGTAAGGACCCTGTGTACAGAGTGTTTGTCTTGCTGGATCAGGCCTGTGTACAGAAAGATGCTCAGTATTGTAGATGTGTACAGAAAGATGCTCAGTATTATCTTCCCCTGTTTGAGTAGAAGGATCTGGGATCCAGACCTCAGTAGCGATCCCCACAGCTAAAGCTGGCTATGCCAATCTTCCATTCATCAAGGCATATGTAAAATTTTCATGAGCACTTTGGGAAACAGAAGCATTTGGCAACCCTTCCCATGTTATCTTTATAGACACAGAAATGGCATGCACAACAACTTTTAAAAAATGTAAACTGCAGAGAAGCCTGCAATCTTACTGTTATCTGAGAACAGAACAGAACGATCAGTGACAAGGAAGCGGGGAAGCTAGCACCCAACTGTGTTATTTGTTGGAAACAGTACTGTACGATATGTCATTTTCCTGGAGTTGTCGTGTTTGTTTGTTTGTTCATTCATTCATTACCACACATTATCAGTCTCGAATAAATCTGAACGGCAGAAAACAGAGTGAGCGAGTGCTGCTTCTACTCACATTAGAATGAGCCTCACAGCTAATGAGCCAACCGCAAGCTCCGGCCTCTCATCCTCTGTCTACGGGACTCAAATGCTGTGAATCTGAATAATCCCTGCCCTGAGCACTCAGGGGTGATGGGGTGTCAGTGGATGAAGTTCTGTGAGTGGTGTTTTAGAAGGGGTTGTGTCAGCATTTCCAGTGCAGACTAGTCCATTATGGCAAGTAGACCACTGCCAGACCAATCTCACTTTGCCCTCAGATAGCCCCCACCTGCCTGATTTCCTACTTACAGCCAATGGAGAGGCTGGGATTATCTGTCAGCTTCCTCCTCCTTAGCACTGCCCTTGTAGTGTTCAACAGGGAGGAGGCCGGGCCGGGGCAAAAGTAGAATTTGTCACGGCTAAAAATTGGCCGCTGTTTCTTTAATGCTAAAAGAACTAAGTCAGCATGAGTCAGCGGCCTACAATGATTCATGTAACCTTTCACCTAATTATACCTGTATAGAGTGGTCAATGTTAGTGTTGGGTGTGGGTTGGTCGGATGGTAGAAAGCTGGTTGCATTTGATATGTATAAAGCTGTCGGTTGTGGTTGGAGAAGAAGATTTTTATAATAAAAGCAGCATTCTGCAAAGTACTCTTTCTCAAGGACTCTTTGTGCCATCTAGGGTCTGAGGACCAAGCAAAGGAGGCAAAGGAGCTCAGAACCTTTCCCTTTTTCAAACACTGACAGAATTGGTTGGCTCTGCCTGTCACTGGCACTTGATCGACCTACCATTAGTCTCCCTGACTTCTGACCCACGAATCCCAATAGGCACCAGCCATCATTGAGGATTTCCCATCAACCAGTGGCATAGCATTGGTTGCCACTGCCCAGGATTGTGCGGAGGCACTGGGTGGGAGGGAAATAGAGAATGGAGAATGAAGCTACAGAGATAAGAAAAATAAGTGTCATTCTGTTGTCTGGAGAGGTCACTTCCTAGTTTGCATGGAGAAGTCATTTTCTACTGGGACCAGCGTACTGAGGCAGTACTGGGTGTTGAAATTTTGCATTGCCCTCCCCAACACTACACTACTGCCATCAATGTCCAAATATCCAAAGCCAGCACTGATTAACTGTGTGGTTCTCTCTCTCTCTCTCTCTCTCTCTCTCTCTCTCTCTCTGTGTGTGTGTGTGTGTTTGTGTGTGTTTCCACTGTCATCTCTCAATGGACAGCAATACTGGAAGGATCCCATTTTTTACCAGTGACACACCGAGAGCAGTATTCACCTGTTCCTGTCCCATCCTGATGACTTTTAAATGTTGATCATCCTCTTTTAGCCCCATCTGTCTGAAGCTGCTGGATGTCAGAGCTCAAACAAAACTGGGACCTGTCTGCCCATGTTCAGACAAATAGCCCAAACCAAGATGATTTATTTACAACAGTTAATACAATTGGTAGTAACGACTTTATAGGCAACCTCTAAGTGCAGGCGAGATGAAAAATTTACTAAATTGGAGTATAAAAATTCATAAGAAAATGTACAGAATCAATATTTCATGGGCCTTGCTTTACCTTGCCTTACACAAATCTACTCCAGAGCTTGCATTAAAATTTAAAGTAGCTCCGTGCGACAAGTTCAAATACAGGGGCCATTTCGTATTAGTTTAACTTTGGAGGTTTTTCTTTTTTTCTTTTGTTAGTTTGTTTCATAAATTGGGAAAAGGAAAATGTGTGGGGAACTCAACACTTAAGTGGCTGCAATGCAGGAGATTCTTGTTTCCTTTCTTGTGATCCCCCCCTTCCCTTTCAACAGAATGAAAACTAAAATTGGATGCCTTGCTCTTTTATCGCACCAGTTTTTAAAAGAAAAAATGTAAGCACCAATTAACATGATCCAAGATAGTCATTTTTTTACATACCGGTACCTTCCTCTCTTGTAGCTTCATGGCACTGCCAGCTGAGGTTTTCTTTTGGCTTCCTTGCTCTGAAAAAGGTGGGTTTCATAATAATAAAACAGCAGAATGCATGTTATGCATGCAGAAGACTGTGAGCTTAATCCTCAACATTTTCACTTAAAAATGGTTTCAGGCAGCAGGGATGAGGAAGATGCCTGGCTGAGATTTGGGGAGCACTTGCTAGTCAAGGCATGAGTGGTCAGCTTAGTGGGGTGATGTCGCAGAGCTCCTCTCCTGTGTACTAGAATGATGCAGGAATGGGACAGTGAAGTCTGTGACATGAGGGCATATTGGTGGGAGTACCAGACTGGCTTTGCCAGCGCACCCATGCATTTTTTGCCTCACCACCCCTGCCTCATTTTGCTCAGGTGAGGGCATTGCATAGCTATGTGCTGGGCTGAAATTACCAATGCTGTAATTCAGTAAAAAGCAGTTTCATGTACAGTGGTACCTTGGTTCTCAAATGCCTTGGTACTCAAACACCTTGGTACTCAAACGCCTTGGTTCTCAAACGCCAAAACCCCGGAAGTAAGTTTTCAGGTTTTCGAACATTTTTCAGAAGCTGAACGTCCAATGCGGTTGTCAGCTATTGTTTCCAGGGCGCCTGCACCAATCAGAAGCTGTGCTTTGGTTTCCAAACATTTCAGAAGTCAAACAGAGTTCCAGAACAGATTACGTTTGCTGCTTTTGGTATTGCTATTTATTTTGCGTTTTTGTTTTTGAGGCTTTTTCAGTTAATTTGTTTTTGTGACTGTATGGAACTCAGTTCAGCTACTAAGTGATTGATTGTTTGACTGCGTAAATGGATAAAACCCACCCATCCAAACAATGACTATCATCAGTGCAGGTAATATTTTTTTTTTTAAATAATAGATCATCATTGATTATTGCTTTCATTTTATGGATCAATGGTCTCGTTAGATAGTAAAATTCATGTTAAATTGCCGTTTTAGGGGTTGTTTTTAAAAGTCTGGAACAGATTAATCAGTTTTGCATTACTTTCTATGGGAAAGCGTGACTTGGTTTTGGAACACTTTGGTTTTGGAACGTACTTCCGGAACAGATCAAGTTTGATAACCAAGGTACCACTGTATTCTATATATTCCTATGTAGAAGACCACACCTGGTTCCTCAAGAATCTGGGACTTGTAGTATCCTTTGGCTCTGATTTAGAAGGTTTTTATAAGCCAGCCAGCCACTGACAGAGTCCAACTATGAAACAGTGAAAAGTAGTGGACAAATGAGTAAGTCTCCTTGTCATATAAAATGGGCATCCTTGAACTCTACGAAACAGATTTCATGATATTTTCCCCTCGTCTGGCTCAATAATTGAGACCAAATGTGCAGAGTTCCTCCCACTCACTATGTGTGCCAGCTTCATCTTCACTGGGCTTTCCTGAAGAAAATAGCATCCAAACAATTCAATCATATGGCTGATTTTCTGATTAAATGTTGGAACCCACCACACAATTTTTGCTTCTTTGCATTGAATTGTACGCACATAGATGATGTTCAGATGATCCATTCTTTTGTGTCCATGTGGTTCCAGCACATCTGATTTGTGAGGTTTGTAGGAAGCTGCCTTCTACTGATTCAAACTTATTGGTCCATCTAGTTTAGTATTTATACAGGACAGCAGGGGATTGAATCAGGGACTTTTGGCTCTAACACTGAACTATGGGCGTGCACAATTGTTCCCTTCTACTCATTGACAAGATCAGGAGAGACACATTATAAGGACATAAGCAGACTCCTGCAGGATCAGATCAAAAGTCTATCTGGGCCAGCTTCTTGCTTCCCATAGCTTGTGCACAGCTTACACATCCACAATGCATTAAAGTGAAAAGGGGAATAATTTGCTTCCCGCAATTAAAAGCTTAATGCACTGAAATATTTACTTAGCAGTGAATAGTCATCATAAAATGCAATTCAGTTTTGGTCCAACCCTTCTGCATAGTCATGCATACTGACAAAATTAATTGCATGCTCACTGGGGTCATTGCAATATTTTTTTGTTCTCCAGCAATCTGTGATCTCACTTATGGGTAGCGATGTCATTTTCAAATTGATCCAAAATGGCATAGTCCCCACTCTGGAGCTAGTTTAGTGGATCACACTTTAGCTGCAATGGTTCAAATAACTATATTGTTTGTGCTTTTTTCAGGAACTCAAGATTTATTTCCACCTTCCACCATATGTACAATTATGTGGTACTATTAATTTTCAATGATTTCAGTACAGTTGAAAAGTGTGGATAGTCTTGCTTCCATAGCATTTGTTTCCTGAAAAGACGCTGAGTCTCTTATACTTCAGAAAAAAAGTGACGATCCCTTATTACTTATTATACTGTAATTCATTAAGCTGCTAAAAATATTTAGATACTTAATTGGCATTTAACAAGATAGCTATAGGGTGTAAATGAGACATTAAATCCTCTTCTAAAACGCTCATTAGGTTCGTGTTAGAAATTAATTGATCTAATTCGCATGCTGTAAACTATTTTACTCTCCATGCCAGCTGAGCAACTCTCAGTGTATTGATGAGGAGTTTGGAGAAGGTGGCAGAGACTTCTTATGAGTGCTTGGCTATAGGATAGCTCACTTAAGTTCTAGTTAAAGGGACAAAGCTTTAGGGATCCACTTGCTTTAAGGACTTTAAATATATTTAAATTATTTTCATTTTCATGTCGCCCATCTGACTGTGTTGCCCCAGCCACTCTGGACAGCTCCCAACAAAACATTAAAAACACTAGAAAGCATCAAAATAAATAAATAAACAAAAATCCCTATACAGGGCTGCCTACAGATGTCTTCTAAAAGTCAAATAGCTTTTTATTTCCTTAACATCTGATGGGAGGGTGTTCCACACGACGGGTGCCACTCTGCCTGGTTCCCTGTAACTTCATTTCTTGCAGTCTATTACATTCTTATTCTATTCTTCTTTCACAGCCCTCAGGTCTGCATATTTGGTTACACACACACACACACCCTTTTATCTCTACAACAGCCATGTGAGGTAAGTTTGCCTGAGAGATGGTGGATGGCCCATGATCACATAAGGAGATATATTGCTAATGTGGATTTGAATCCTGGTCTTCCTTGTGCTAGTATTAGTAACATGCTATCCACGGCACCATCCTGGCTCTCACTATGTAGCTTTAAGTGTACATAAAAAATAAAAAGGTAATGTTAAGTTCCAGTGAAACTAAAGGTGCACAAAGTACCAAGGCCTTGCCTAGAGTCAACAAATGATAATGGCAAAGGAAAGGCAACAGAAATATAACAAGCTGGAATGTGAATGGGCAGTTGATTTTTCCAGTAAGAGATAGTCAGAAAGCACATTTCAAAATGGAATGCTGTTTCCATTGTGGACTGCAATTCACCTGCCAATGTGTTACATTTCAATGGAAACTTGCATGGATGCTCCAAATGACAAGGTGGTATATAGGAGATCCAGTCGTGGCCAGCAGGAAGATCAGCTCTAGGGTGCACTGAAACCTGAACCACACCAGTTATGGCAGCCATTCCTTGCCTAAGCTTTTCATTCCCATGTGTAGCCAAAGTTGGCCATTCTTCTCGTATTATCCACAGTCCTCTGTTTACGTCCCTCCTTTCACAGGCTGTGAACTATGCATCCCAGAGCAATTAGTGGGTTAATACTGCACTCCCTAGCTCTTTCTCAGATGCCAGACCAGCTCAGCGTCAATTTGAGGCAGATTTCTTTAGGGGAATCTGGGCTATTATTTCTGTGAGTGCTGTCCATTTGACAGGAAGGAAGCTGTGTCACAAAAGCACCATCAGCATCCCTTTGAGTATCTGCTGCAAACCTATCTCAGAATTAAACATTTAAAGCTACAATTAAACCCCCACCTTCCCCAAAAGCTGCAATCTGATGTTTATGGAACTTCGTAGGTAATTTATAAAGGGCTTAAAAAAAACAACCTCAAAAAACTTAGTTCCCCTCTTTGCTTTAAAAAATTGTAATTTGGAGAGAGACAGCACATCTGATTAGAACAGAGGTTCCTAGGAATTTACTCAGGGATGATAAATGAAAAATGCAGAAGGATGTGCGGAGATCACTGAGGAGGTTTCAGACATGTATCTGGTTTTAAACAGCTGTTGGGGAAATTATTGTGATTTTTTTTTTAAGCCTGTGTGTGTGCATGTTAAAGCACAGAAAGCTGCTTTCATATTGCTCTGCTCATTGAGCTTTCTGCTGAATCAATCTGGGTACCCCACCCACCAGGTGATTGGTGCCACTAGAGCAGTGATAGTCAAACTTGGCTCTCTAGCTGTTTTGGGACTACAACTCCCATCATCCCTAGCTAACAGGACCAGTGGTCATGGATGATGGGAACTGTAGTCCCAAAACAGCTGGAGGGACAAGTATGGCCATCACTGCACTAGAGGGTCTGTTCCATATTCCATACCAAGCCATCAGTCGTGCATTTTTATTGCCCACACATCCCTTGGGGATGAGATACATCTTCAGCTAGCCCTGTAACCCATACAATGTAGATGCCAGCTATATTTATGATGGGAGGTAGAGTTTCATAGCCAGGGTGCCACCCAAGAAAAGACCCCATTTTGAGTTACTGATCAGTGCACCGTGCACAGTCCAGGCGGGAGTTGGAAGATGCTTGGGGATTTCATTTGGTCTGCATTTTTAAATGAATCAACCTGATTCTCTTTTTTGTATAATTTTTTATTAATTTTCTAATATTACCACAGTTTTTCAAATTATACAGATTTTGATTAACATCAAAATAATTCAAATTCTTTCCAAATTCATCCAAGTGGTTTCCCGCACTCCTGGATTATTGTTTTTTGTCCAGTTCTTATATTGCTGTGGCTCATATTTTTTTATGACATTTCAGTTGGTATATTAGTTTCAGTATTACATTTTAGTTGGTATATTAATCATTAATATAACAGCTGCATTTTAGTGATTATCATTCATGTTAATACCTTATCTAATTTTCCATAGGATTTCAAATGAGGTGCTCTAATTATTTTCCTTTTCTCTGCCTGCGTGTGTAAGTTTGAATATGTCCAATTATAAAGTTCTTAGCTTTTGTCTGCTGTCCCATTCTTGAAATTCCTCCAATTGCTTTTGTCTCTCAGCATAGCTGGGGTGGGGCGATAATCCTGGAGAATTCTCAAAATTCTCATTAGATCCCATCATGCTCTCACCTTGCTTGGTGTTTCTGGACAAAAACATACTCCAACAGTCCACTCTTTCTTGCTACTCAGTCAACATCTAGAAATTTCCACAGCCCAAGAAAGAGGGATCCAGCTTTCCAGTACTTTCATTTTAATTGATCACCATCAAAGTCTCCATGCCTCCCTCATCCAAGGCTCCAAATTCATTTCAACTTTACAACTGCATTTGAGCCAAAGTCCACTTAAGTTGTATCTCTTCTCTGTTTTTTTTAAGGGGGGTTGAGACGGTATCCAATCTAATTTTCCAAGATAATCAATTTCAGCATTAGAGCGCCCCCCCATCTCTTACCTCACACGTAGCTAAATGTTCTTTTAATCACAAGTTTTATTCCATACTGCCATCCAAGCTCATTTTGTATCTTTAAAATTTTGCATCTGGAGATGGTGGCCAAATTAATACCCTAACTTCCAAACGTCAGAACAATGCAGCTGGGTAATTTCACAGTTCTGATTACATCTTCTCTCAAAGCATGCCTGACTTTAAAGCCAATTAACATTCCAATTAACAGGAAGAAGAAGAAGAAGAAGAGTTTGGATTTGATATCCCGCCTTTCACTCCCCTTCAGGAGTCTCAAAGCGGCTCACAATCTCCTTTCCCTTCCTCCCCCACAACAAACACTCTGTGAAGTGAGTGGGGCTGAGAGACTTCAAAGAAGTGTGACTGGCCCAAGGTCACCCAGCAGCTGCATGTGGAGGAGCGGAGACTCGAACCCGGTTCCCCAGATTACAAGACTACCGCTCTTAACCACTACACCACACTGGAGAACCACTGCTTCATAATGGTGACATAGGAGGGTTTTCGCCAGGCGAAGTGCTTTTACATTCAGTGCCTCCCTGCCCCCCGCATTCCATGCCGGAGCGAGAGCTAGGTACCAAGACTGACTGCGTGTGAAGCCCGTTCCACCCTTCCATGGGAGGAATTTCCAAGAATGATTTACCCTCTATCATTCTTGTTTTTCTCCGCCTTCGATCCCCGCTATGTTGTGGGGGCTGCCTCCATAAAGGAAGATAGGAACCGGAAACCGATTTTCACTACTTGGACTATATTTGTATTATTATCCTTGAAATACACACACACACACACACAGAGAGAGAGAGAGAGAGAGAGAGAGAGAGAGAGAGAGAGAGAGAGAGAGATATTTATTTATTTATTTATACATACCCTGCCCATCTGGCTGGGTTTCCCCAGCCACTCTGGGTGGCTTCCAACAAAAGATTAAAAATACATTAAACATCAGTCATTAAAAACTTACCTAAACAGGGCTGCCTTCAGAGAGAGTTAGTTACAGGACCACACACACACACACAGAGAGAGAGAGAGAGAGAGAGAGAGCGCTAAATGCATATTTTAGGGTGAAATAAATTAATTAACAACAGTGGCCGATGATTGATGCATAAATGGGATGGAATTGACTTGTGAATAAAAGGATGAGAAACTGACGTAGAGTCGTGGAAGAACAGAATTGTAGAGTTTGAAGGGATCCCGGGAGGTCATCTAGTCCACTCTAAACATTTTATTTTTGTTTCCCAGAGGAAAGGTAATAACATGATCAATAAATTTTCAAGAGCCAGGGGGCATTGAGACATCAGCAGCAGTGCCTCCCCACCCCACACCCCTGATTGAAATTTGGCCACTGCTGTGAGTCACAATAGCCCTACTGTTAGCAGCCTAGGAGACAACAAGGATGGAACGTCAATAAAACATGCCCGCCTAATTAATAAGCAACCAGTTAGCTTAAAGCTTTATCTGGCTTTAGATTCCATATAATAAGAGCAGCAAAAAATAACAGTTAAACTGTAAAATGAACACTGTAATGTTTCAGGAGGGAACAAACAGATTTTCTCCTAGGCCAAAATGATCGAAGTAGTGGCCTATTCAGCCAGATCCAATTCTCAGATAAATTTAAGGGAAGCCTTTCTACGTATAAACAAGCATAACTAATTATGCCATCTCATGCTAAAGACAATTTGTGAATACCTGCAGCAGAATGGAGTGTTTTAAATGAAAGCAACACAATATATGTAGTAAAATTATTTTGATTCCCACTTAGCAATGAATGGGAAAATGCAAACTGCACCATGCACTGCTGTTGGACATCTTCAATGGAAATGGAAAGGAAGTCCCATTAAATGACTGCAGATTGCCCCATAGCACAGTTTGGTGCTTTTCTTCCACTATATTTTATGAATGCTACAGAATGTGCGGAGGTGGAATAGCAGCTATAGACTTAGCCCTAATTTTTGAAATCAAAGAGCCGACTTGATGATGCAAAGTGCTGAATCATATACAGCTGCGGGCTGCTTTTAATCCAGTACTGGCATTTGGCAGAAGTCTGTTACCATTGCTGAAATAAACAGGACTCTATGTCTGTTTGTGTAATCCAGGACTCGATCTGTTTGTGTTGGCTAGATGTGCATTCATTTCTGAGATTTGGAATCTGGATAAATTCAAACTACCAGTTTTCAGTGAGATTTTGTTTTGTTTTTAAAAGCAGAACCAAAAATTATAGCAGGACATAGCAAATGGTAAATGTTTGGCAACTGATCTTACGGAGAGCCCCCTCTCTCTCACACATCCCTATGTACTTTAATGCCCCCCCCCATTGCTACTTTTTCTATTCTGTTCTTTAGTATCATCCTATGAGCAACATTAGGGACGTGGGTGGCGCTGTGGGTTAAACCACAGAGCCTAGGACTTGCCGATCAGAAGGTCGGCAGTTTGAATTCCCGTGACGGGGAGAGCTCCCGTTGCTCTGTCCCTGCTCCTGCCAACCTAGCAGTTCGAAAGCACATCAAAGTGCAAGTAGATAAATAGGTACCGCTCCGACGGGAAGGTAAACGGAGTTTCTGTGTGCTGCTCTGGTTCACCAGAAGTGGCTTAGTCATGCTGGCCACATGACCCAGAAGCTGTCTGTGGACAAACGCCGGCTCCCTCGGCCTATAGAGCGAGATGAGCGCGCAACCCCAGAGTCGGTCACGACTGGACCTAATGGTCAGGAGTCCCTTTACCTTTACCTATGAGCAACAGGTCCTGGAAAGCAGAATATATGTTGTTGTTATATGATCAGGGGCAGGGGCAGGGGGCCATCTGCTGGTGTTCTGTCATCCAGACCCAAACCACTACTGGTAGAGCAGCAGTAAAAGCTGGTAGCATTGACTCAGCAGTAGTTTGCTACTTGCCCTAGTAGGCAAGCAGTGCTGCATAAGGGCATTTCTTTCTTCCATGTAGCCTGGGAGAAGGGCTGGTTTGTGACTTTCCTCCAAGCCTGAAGATTTCTGACGGACTAGTGTGAGTCATGTTGGAGGGAAGGTTTCAAAGGGAGGGTTGTCTTTGCTGGCAAAGAGGCGGGATCAGATGTTGTGTTAGATAAGAGCATCAAATCATGCCAGTGCTAGAATAGATGAAAGGTTCTTCTAGTACAACATTCTGCTTCCAGGATTAGTCAAGTAAATACTCCTGGGAATCCCATAAGTTAAGCAAGAGGCAGAGAGCCTCGGTTCCTTGCCCCCAGCATCTGATAATCAGAGGTGAACCTCCTTTTAACACAGCTGACAATAATTGGCAGACCTCCATGAACTTGACTAATCACTTTTTAAAAGCTATCTCAGCCACACACCCACCACTTGTAGTAATGGATTTATGTGCTAAGAATGTGCTGGTCAGCAAGTATGGTGCTGCAAGCCATGGTTTACCATGCTGGAGCTGCCACACATGCCCTAAGTACACTCCCCAAACGAAGAGTGGTGGGTGGGATGAAGCAAAATTGCAAGAAGAACAATGCTCATTTTATATGCTATTAATTATATTTATCTATACACTCTGGGTTGGTGAGGCTTATTTGACATTGACACTGAGCCTTTCGTGTCCTTGGCTCAATCCTGATGAAAACCTTTCTTTGCACCAGGTCTTGGCAGACAATTGAAAAGAAAACCATCTATAGTTGATGATCTGTGATTTTAGTGTTTAATGTGGTGTAATACGTACAAACACACACTCTTCTTACAAACCACTTTGATTTTTCTAATGAAATGGCAATATGCAAAGAAATGTATAAATTCACACTCACACCCCACAATATGCAAGGAAATGTATACATTCACACTCACACCCCACAGTTCTGTACCAGCTGTCATCAAGGGCACACACTCCTCCAGTCACCAGGATGAGAACTTGCATTCATGTCCTTCAGATCACCCAGCGGTATTTCAAGAGTTGACAGTCTCAGGAGCAGCAAGGTAGTCATCGATAGAATAGAACTTCATGCTGAAAGATCCCACATAGAAAAGAGCAGCCAGGAATCCTGGAGAAAATTCAACCTAAGCTTTCCTTCTTTGTCAAGCATTGCCAAAAGGGCTCGTTTGATTTCTATCCATGCCAACATTTGCCCACATTTCACAGACCTGCCACTACCCTCCCTCTCTCCATCTTGTAACCAATCCCTCTGCCTCTACAGCTCAGATTCCATTTTTTTTTCTCTTGCCAGGAGCCTATGGGTTCAGGGTCTCTCTTGGCAACTCAGTGTGCTCTGTCTGACAAGAAAACTGAAGTATTTTCCCAGAAGCTCTTATCAGGAAACAATGTGTCAAACAAGATGAAACTAGCTCTCTGTTCTTGGAAGACTTACTACAATTCCCCTTATGCCTGCAGAAGCAATGTTAACACTAACCAGCTACGAAGGCCTGCAGTGTGAATATAGGGTTGTTGCTTTTTTTTTTGTCTCTTTCCCTTTCTCGTTAACAAATGTTATAAATGCTTTTCTCAGGTTAAAAGCTGGGCTGGTTCCCCATTTTGCTGCCTGAGAAACATCTCCACAGGGGTCTCTCAAATGTACAACTGTTGGAGAGGGAAAGAGCAAGGCATCAGAATCAGTTTGCCCTGTAGTGGATCCATGTTTACACCTCTCTCTCCAGCTTTGCTGTTAATGAAGAAGGCATGTGCAAAAGGAAAGATGCAACCTTGTTCTGTTAACCTTTCTTAAGATGTTAATGGCATGCGGAGGGAGGGATGTGGTTGACTTTGATTTGATTCTCTCTTAACAACCATGCAAACTCATGGAGCGGAGGGGAGAGGCAGCAGGGAAAATGGTAAATGGAAAAGCTATGTACAGGCTCACCTGGCACCACTTGTACTGAAGTATTTATGACCTTCCTGCTTGCAATCCAGGGATTCAAGTTATTATTTGCTGTTTTGAAAAATAAATGTCAATTCCTAAATAAATAAAAGAAGCTCGGGTATATTTTTCTTCATGAAAGCTTTTCTCTTTTTTAATGCAGCAGGCTTTTCCATTTATATATTTCCAGAGCCTCCAAGTGTCCCTGTTTTCCAGGGGCAGTGCCAGATTTACAGAAGCCATCCTGGTTTCTGATTTGATCCCAGAATGTCCCACTTTTCCTTAATATGTCCCTATTTTCATTGGATAAATGCTGGACGGCATCGAATTATGCGACCCCAAGCCAAGGAGATAAGTAACTATACATTCTTTAGGAAACATCTGAAGGCAGACCTATATAAGGAAGTGTCAGGGAACTGCCATCGGAGCTAGAGGCGGAGGCAAGGCTCCAAAACGATGCTGGAGAAGGGCCCAGCAGAGAGAGAGGCAGCTCATCGGCTGGGGAAGGAAATCAGCGTAACACCAGGGATAAAGGGGGGCAGATGGGGGAATCGGCGAGGGGGCTCCAGGACTCCTCACCGGAGACCAGCAGGGAGAGCACGGGTCCTCCGCTGCCCACACCCACCCTGCGCAGAAGACTTCTACGCAGGGAGAATAGGCGGAGACTTGGCTTCAAAGAACTTCTTTGCTGGAAGAGGTTCAAGAAACGCCCACTGACGGATTCTGCTAGCGACTGAAACAGCCACAAAGTAAAGGGCTGTCCAGACAGAAAAGGTTTAACCAGGCAACCTAGCCAGGAGTGGCGGCAACTTATGCACGAGCAACCCCTATAACCATTACAGCAATTCGTCAGTCCCTGACGTTGCTTGTGCACAGCAACAGGCAGGCAGCATAATGAACCAAACTGGAGAAGCCGGCGCAACAGAGCAAGCAGCTGGAGTGCAAAATCTGGTGGAGAGGAACCGAGATTTGGAACAGCATGTGGCTCTCCTGACGGCGCGGCTGGACGAAAGGCGGGCTCAGGATGCACAGGTCAGACCCACCCCCGTCGCAAGGAAGGTACCGGGACTGGTACACAAGTTTGGGGGGAAGCCCCAGGACTACAACGCGTTCCGAACAGAAATAGAGTACGCTTTGGAACTGCAGCATAATGACTTTGCTGATGATGGGGAAAGGGTGGCCTATATTGTCGGGCATCTACAGGATGGGGCCCGGGAATGGATCAGGCCCCTAATGGTGACGCAAAATGTTGCCTTGAAGGACCTTAGGAATTTTTTTCAGGCGATGGATGCAATGTATTCCAGTGAAGTGGAGCAAAATGTGACTTGACGGGAATTGATGGGGTGCAAGCAGGGGAGCCAATCAGTTAGAGACTACTGGTCGCGCTTTGCGATGTTGATCCACCGGCTCGGGTGGGATCTGGACTCTGAACCCATTCAAATGTTGTTTGAGGAGGGGTTGTCCCCAACTGTGAAGGACAAGCTTTCCCGTGCGCCCCGCCCGCAGTCGATGGATCAGCTGACCAAGGCTGTGCTTGCAATTGGAGTAAGACAGAAAGCGTGGGCTCAGGAGAAGCGCGAAGGGAGAGGGGAACGTTGCCATGACTACCGCATTCCTGAAATACTGAGGCAGCCTTCCCAGCCAGCTGAGCCAATGGAAATAGATGGCGCGCGCAAGCGAGGTTTCAAACTCCAGTGAAGGTCGCAAGAGGGAGGGAAAGGATTGGAAAACCACCAAGAAGTGTTTCCTCTGCCAACGGCCAGGGCATTTTGCCAGGGTCTGCCCTCAAAGAAAGGCCTGGCAAGGGATGGTGGGAGCTGCTGGCTGTGAGGAGGAGGGGGGAAAGGGGCAGGCACAGGGAAATGACAACGCTTGGCTGCCAATCAGCGGGGGCAGCAGCCAAGCCAGCAACCAATAGAAGTGCCCCAGGCAGACCCTGCTCTGGCTCTGCCAGAAGTGGCTTAGTCATGCTGGCCACATGACATGGAAAAACTGTGGAAGTGGACAAATGCTGGCTCCCTTGGCCTGTAAAGCGAGATGAGCGTTGCAACCCCAGAGTCGTTCACGACTGGACTTAACTGTCAGGGGTCTCTTTACCTTTGCCTTTACTATTTTCATCAGAGAAAAGTTGGAGGGTATGTATTTTTCTCCCCACCCTCCCACAGCTAGTCAAAGCATAGGTTTAAGATGCTGGAATACAGTAAGCAATGGAGCCCCGTAAAGAAATAAAGCAAGCATTTTGTTAACAGAAAAGTTCATCTGAATGTATAAAACTCTGTTGGCTAACATGATTAGCAAGCTTTGTACTATCTCAGCACAGACTTCAGAACAGTGGTGGGCAAGTTCTCCGCAGCTCACCTCTGCTCAATTTTCCAATATTTCCTGAACTCAGGAAACTTAATGAAAGGCCCCAAAGACCACCAAGATTTGGGGAAACCCCAGCCCTCCATGTTGCCACTCCTCCCTTCTTTAAATTCACCCCAACCACAAAGACACCTGTGGGATGGAATGATATTAGGAGCCAGGAGGTGCTGACTAGTTCCCTAGCAGTAATCTCAAGCATGATGGGGGGAAACAAAATGCTCCACATCTATGCCAGGAATGGGAAATCTGTGGGCCTCCAGACATTGTACCAAGAAGTCCAGCAAATCCATTGTAGCAACTGCCCATGCAAAAAAATACAGGCTGATTGTACCTCTACAAGGAGATGTTTTCAGCTTCTGTCTTATGGAGATATTAACATCTCATAGAACAGGATATCACATGGAATCATAAAGTTGGAAGTGACCCTAAGGATCATCTAGTCTGAACCCCTACAATTCAGGAATATGCATCTTTCCTTTATGGGGATCGAACCACACACTAACCAACTGGGCAATATCACCAGTCTGTTATGCCTACAAAAGTGGGTGATTCTGGTTGCAACCCTGCACACCTGGACACAAGTCCTGTTGAACACAATGGGGCTTATTTTTGAGTTGATATGTATTGACTCTGTGCCTTTCTGTATATGGCATCAAATAACACCTGCTAAACCTGGAGCCTTTCGTGTGGATAAATGTAAATGAGCTCCCCAGTGGAGCCTGATCCTTTTTTAAAAAAAACATTGTTAGAGTAAGTTAGTTTACTGTTAAATAAAGGTGCTATCACGCATAAATATTTATGTCTTTGAAGATGTCAAATACTTTAATTAGGAGCTACACCTATAACTGGATTGGGCTTAATTGAATCTTTGAGCCAGACAAAGCCCAATACTTTAATGGTCTGTAACACAAATATATTTGACTGGTGGTTAATTTTGTTTTGTTCTCCTTTTGACAAGTAAACATTCTCTTTCATCCTTTTATCCTTAGAGGACTTAGTGCTAGTTAAAGAGGCTAAAATAAACAATTATAGATGGGGAAATGCTCAATTTCTTCATCAAATGAGTAGGAAATACCAAAATAAGAAAGCGGGGTGCGGGGGAAGTAACACTCTACATTGCCCATTGTTTGAGTGGTATGTGTTGTTTGTGGATGGATTCCCAGAGAGTAATGATTTTCAATGCTAATTCTAAAAAGGCCTTTTTTATGGAATGTACTGCTGTTTTAGTAAGGAAATGGATGATTGATTAAGAAATATGCAAAGCACAGAATTAATGTGAGGGTTTAACTCCTGAATCCTGACTAGGGACACAGGAGGAATTTATTTGGTCTGAATTAACTTACTTCGCACCTCCTGAATTTCGTAGATTGGACTGTAATAATCTCTGGGATTTTTCACTTCCCCAAATTTTATGATAGGCTGGTGCTTAAATAAATACTAGACTTCAATAATGTTAACACATGATGACCGTGCTTGTGCTTGACGTTTTCTAAGGTCTGTGCCTGTAATAGCTGCCTCCTTCGATTCACTAGTCACAAGCAGAGCTTGGAATCTCATACCATATGTCGGCATGGGTGCCCAGCAGTGGCAAAGACAACCTCAGCTTTTGCTTCAAGCATACGAGTCAGCTGATCTAGCATGAGAAGGCAGGCAATATGCCATGGTGACTATTAGCACAGAGAAGCTGCCACTAGCAGGGGAGGTTATATGCACTGACCCTGGCTGGCATATATTAGATGAAAGTTACCAGGACTGATCTTTGGAGATTCAGCCACTCTTACAGAAGAAAAAACCCCACAATTCTGTACATGTTTTGTGCTCCTTTATTATTTAGCACTGCGAGGGGCTTTTGTCTTCTTCTGGTCTTTTTGTGCTCACAGATGTTTTAATTACCGAGGAAAGAGAGCAGATTATTCTGGCCATATGTCTCCATTCCACATAAATAAGGATCGCCACCCGCCCACCGTAGTTTCACGGGACTATCAACAATCCCACTGACACTGAAGCTGTCGGGCCAGATAAGCATCTTCTACCCTTCAGTGAACAAGTTAATTCAGGGAACACTGAGACTGATATGCCATGAAAACATTCCATCAAGAAACAGTTAGGCTCACACTGCAGCACAAAAAGGAGAGGAAAGGGGTTCATTTAGGAATTTGGGGCCTTGCTTGGTTTGAAATGTCAGCAAAAGGGAGTGGAAGAGGGGCGTGCAGAACAGAGCAGGTGTCTAGTGTGTCAGATTCAGGAAGGGTTGCAGTTCAGCAGCAGAATGCATGCAGAAGATCCCAGTTCAATTTCTGGCATCTCTAGGTCAGGCTGCAAAATAAAACCTCCTGTCCGAAAACCTGGAGAGCTGTTGCCAGTCAATGTTGATAATAATGAGCTGGATGGATGGAGAAATAGTCTGACTCTCTAGAAAGCAGTCAGGATGTGGTTTCAGGATGTGAAGTGGGGAGGCTGGAAAAGACCTCTCCAGGAATAGAGCACCTCTGCTTATCAGGACTGCTTTATGTGCAATAATCAGGCAGGATCACACGATCATCTCCATATATGGTGATTATTGATATGGAATTATTGGTAATTGACATTGTTAATTTTAGGAACTGGTATTGCATGATGACACACTATTATAATTACATTTATTATTGAAATAAATTGTAGATTTGTCATTTTGGAGATGCTGTAATTAATTACGCTTTGACTGAATTGCTCTATTAATTATGCTTTGAATGAGCGTATGGTAGATTACAATTGTAATTATGCTTTGATAGGTCTTATTGTTAAAAGTACTGTGGTTTCTGTGCTGTGATGAAATGCTTTGGGAAGCTTATGTGGGAAAGTGACATAAAAGTTAAGGTTACCAACCGCAGCAATGATGAAGTAATAGAGGCAGGGACAAGGGTGTGTGGATGTTCAGAAGTAGGACTCATCTTGTGTTAACATGACTCTTCAGATAGCAATGGGCAAAAAAAAAAAACCCTTAGTGACTTGAAATAAAAAACTGCAATGTAAAAATTTAAGAGTTCTTTCTGGATGAAGGTGAAGAATTAATTAAATTATAAGGACAATTAACGGGATTTATCTCGAGCAAATACCTTAAATCCACCCAAGGCACGAACTGCCACACATCATCAAGGGCAGCAGCCGAATTTCAGAAAAATGCCCTGAACGTCAGCTAAAACTCTCTCTCCTCTTGGCTGGGTGTTCTTTATTTCATAGAGTTCAGTGCTACACGAATTAAGGAGATAGGAACAGTGATAATTAAAATAGCAAGTTTTAGGTTCCGGAATGATTGCCAAAAGGTCAGGAAGAAAAGCTTTCTTCCTTGGCTCATAGTCTTAATGGCTTCTTCTAATTCAACAAAAGTTCATAGGTTTGGTGCAAGAATGCAATTGTAGAGAATATGTTATGTACAAGAAATGGCTTCTGTTTTCTTAACAACCTCCTTTGGCCTCAAAATGTGGGGAAATTATTGAGAAGGTGAGGATAAACAGCTGTGAGTTATGACTTGATTCCCCTGGCCTTTAGATGGCACTCCATAACTTATGTCAGGTGTACCAACACACCTAGTTCTCATTGAGCTGATTTAGGCTGTATCCTTGCCAGGGGGTGCTCATTTGATCAAATGTTCTTCCATACAAAAACAAATCCCCTACCCATAGAAAACAAGCTATGGGGTAGGCTAAGCTAGAAACTTTTGCCATGATGAATGATATAGCTAGCTAGCTAGCTAGCTAGCTAGGCAGTCAATCATCTGACTTCCAGTGGTAGTCTCAAGTCGTGCAGCCCAGAGAGAGCTTTGCTAGAGAACTCTCTCTTCTGGTCTCCTTTTCTTTCCATTGGCATTGGTACTGCCCTCAGTTTTGGAGTCTGCCAGTATGCACAATGTAACAACATGCATGGGAAGCTGCCTTATACATAATCAGTCTAATGGTACACCTAGTCCAATACTGCCCTCCCCCCAGTCTTACTACTGGAGAGCCTGTGACTATATGTGTTAGGGAATTAATATAGAGATTTTGTGCAGGCAGAGAGAATGGCTGGTGGGTTGGGAACAGGCAGAAACTCAATAAATAGGACTAATCTGCTTTTACAATTTAAATAATAAAGATTTGACCTAAACCCTGGGGGCTCTGGAACAACTTGTCCCACCCCATCGCATCCTGGTGAATGTCACACCACCACAAGGAGTGCACCACTGCTGGTAGTACAACATCTGGGAACCCAAAGTTGGAGAAGGCTGTTCAGGAAGCAAACACATGAACAATGAAGTACAATATTTAGTTTGGCATCTTTGAATTTCCTGCTGCATTTGCTGCCTAGCAAGCTACTCCAGTGTTTTATGGAACACTAAAGTTTGCTTTATAAATGTGCCTATTCCCACTCATCAAAAGATCTGGAATCCTCCTGCTGCCAAGCATATGACTTCAGCTAAACTTAGTACTTTCACAAATATTGCAATGTTGCCCTGATGTCATGCCATTCTATCTTGTACAATAATATTCTTAAAAACAAACAAGCCAAGGTTTTATTTATTGCATACTTATTTTTGTTTAAAGCCCACTTCAAACCTCACTATAATGTTTTGGTTAGTTTGATTCATCCATCTGAAGAAATAAAGGGGGAGCACCATAGTTTTATTTATTTAAGAGACATAAAAGTGGCCTGATGCCTCCGAGGAGAACACATTTAAACTTTGATTTTGGGCTCAAAAGTCAAAATACAAAATACTACACAATGTTTCTTCCTCAATCCATTAAAAAAAAACTTGTCAGTGGATTATTAATTTAGAATAAAGAGTTCAGATTCACTGCAGGAATCTCCTTGAAATTTCTATAGCTTTCATCTAATTGATCTAAATGTATGGTGAACCAAATAGAAAAACAGAAATACAGATCAACTATTTAGCATTTCTATGAAATTATTCACTAAGTCTGCTTTCATAATATTTCTGTGTGATCAATAAACATTATTCATACTTTACATAGGTGGAATTGGATGAGAAATTGGGACATGGTGCTATCTTCTGATCTCCCAGATTTAGAACTGTGTTACTGTGAGGGACAAATGTGATAAATCAAACTATTATTGAGGATACGCCTACAAATTCACAAATTGGTTAATTTCTGGCTAATGTTGTTGTGTAGCTGACCCTAAAGTTTGGCACTACAACAATTTTCTCATGCAGATACACCACTGAAGCATGGGTCTAGACTTCACAGCTGCTACAGAGTCCATTGTTAGGAGTCTGGCTTTGAGGTACATATTTGGCTTGACTAGAAGCAAGCATGGCAAGGCCAGAAGTGATACAGAGCCACCGGTGTTCTGGCTTCAATGAGCCACTGCTGTCCTAGCCATGTTCTAAAAGTACTGCCAGGGTATCCAGAACCAGAGAGACAAAAAGCACAGGAAGATGAGGAAAGGAAGCTTTGGCAGTCCTTGGACAGAGCTGAGTCTGACCGGGAGTCTCCAAGATTCCACAAACATGGGAGAAAAAAAACCTGTTTGTAGCTATGGGGATAGGCAGAGGAAGCTTCATCTGGGACATGCAGGGAACTGGGCATACCACTAGAGGGGACTCCTATATTTGGATGCTTCAGTAGGGCTCTTACACCCATTAGGAGACCAATTCAAGAACTCCACAGATGCAAATGATACCCTTTGCTGTGCTTTTAGACCCATACAAGTTCTTCAGAACTGATTACTGGAGGATGCTTGTGTTGCTCCTGATAATATGTGAAGGTCAGGGCCTGATACCAGAGATCAAAAACTGTTTCTTCCACCTTGCAATACTACTGGCCAGGACAAATGTTGCTGTTTAACAATGCAGAAGTAGGCCTGTATCTTTGATGATAAAGCTATTTCCAAGCGGAAACTGGTTTGTTTATACTTTGTCAAGGTTTGCCACCATAGCATGAACGAATGATTTCAGCTTTTCAACATAACACTGCTCTGCCAGAGCAATTGGATCTTCCATGAACAATTGAATTTTTACAGGGACTGTGTTTTCAAGTCCAATTCAGAATGGTTCCTCTGTGCTGTAATTCCAGACCACTACACCGAGCTAACTGGATGCAGCTTTCTGTTAAAAAAACAATGGTTGGCCACTGTAGAAGAGCCCTAGAGGAAATCTCACAGGAAAGAGGCCTTAGATCCTGCAGTGTGCACATACATTCAATACCTGCTACTCCTAATTCACGTGTCAAGTGTTTCATTTTAGTGAAAAACTGCCTCATCCACTCTTCTCAAACCAATATGTGAACTGAAACGCAATTATCCCTTGAAATTCACATTTGGCTGAATTTTGCAATGCAATTCTCCCAAAAATAGTATGTACAAGAAATACGTAAGTAAGGGTGGGGAGTGATATGCATGAAAGCACATTTATTAATGAAAATAGGATTCAGAAATGTACTATATTGGTGAAAATTGCTTGCAATTATGTATGTTAGTTATATACAAATACAGTGGTACCTCTGGTTACAAACTTAATTCATTCCGGAGGTCCGTTCTTAAGCTGAAACTGTTCTTATCCTGAGGTGCGCTTTCGCTAATAGGAGTTCCCACTACATGCGTGCCTCCAGCACGCAATTTCCTCTCACATCCCAGGGCAAAGTTCGCAACCAGGAACAGCTACTTCTGTGTTAGCAGAGCTCATAACCCGAAGCACGCATAACCAGAAATACGACTCTATAAGTATATACAAACATATATACAAAATGTGTTTATAAGGAGACGTTTGAACTAAAATGCTGGTGCATTTGTGGAAATGTGGAAAACTAAAGTCAAGGTTGGAAAAAAACAACAGAGAGAACCACAATTGACTGATTTGTCCACCCCTTGCTAACACTGGTGTTGCTGTTGCTTGTGTGGATGGTGCTGGGGCTGTGAGGGTGTACCAGTGGAGCCAATCTGGTGGAGCCAAAAATTTCAAGGGCTACATTTTTTCATAAATCAAGTACTATAGCAATAGCAATTTGCGGGTGGATGTTTTTCTATTGTTTTTTTCTACAGCAAAAATGAAGTGGCAAGAACACTTCCTTTATTGTTTCTCTGGCTCACTGTGCCATGTGTTGCACAGATTAATTAACAGAACTTCTAAAATTAATCTCAGGATTAAAGCACACATCGTTTGTCACAGATTTAAGTTTACATGCATTTTTCTGCCTCTGCATTACTGATATATGTGCATCTGAACATAGATAAAAACACTGCCAAAGAAAGAAGAATATTGATGTGATAATCCTTGTGTTTCCATCAAGCTTCTTTTCATGCGGTGTTTTACTGATGCACACATTGCAGTTGGTAAAAATTTGCTCAAGGATTTTATTTAGACTGCATTTTTTAAGCAAACTAACTTGATTCGCACTTCCCAGACTAATACATGGATTGCAATGCACTCGTCTCTGGGGGTTTCATATTTCTCTGAATTTTGTGATACAGGACTTAGCACAAGAAACCCCACACCAATATGCATTTTTTTAAAAATGTTAAAAAGCATACAAGAATGCATATTTTAGGATGAAATGCATTAAAATGCACATTTTCAGGTTAAATGCACACAAAAATGAAATTGCCTGTAAAATTGCTTTGCTATATATATGTAAAAGGTGATGATTGATTGATTGATTGATTGATGATTGATTATGCACCAAAACACACATTTTCATGTGTGTGTGTGTTTTAAATGCAGAAAAAGGAAACAGTGAACTTATGAATGGACCCATGTATAATGGAGACAAACCGGAAATAGATCGATCCTTTCATTGCTGCACACATGCACTTCTGGGAATTAGGGAAACAACACAGAGACAGAATATTCAATCAGCCATATGTACAATCACTCCAGTTTTGCGTCTTGGCCAGTGTTTTATCAAGGCATATGAGTGCAGGTGTGCCACAGTGTATTCTGCACACACAAAATTTTAATGTAATCTGCATATGGACACGTTAAGCCCCTACTTATTTGCCCTGCATTATGAAGTTTGTAGAATTCACAGTGCATCATTTCCATTTAGGAAACAAGGCAGTTCATTCAGAACTCCAAATCTGAGAGAAATTTGGACGGTGGGCATCCTGGGAGCGTCTCCATTTCAAGACAACCTACTAATCCCTGCTACAATTTGAGCAATACTGTACTGTATTGGTGTGCGGGTTCAGCTCTTGTGTTGTGCAGGTTAAAAGGCCAAGGACATGTGGCTGAAGATAACATGAAAATCTGCAAGCCCAGTATGGGCAGCTTAGACCATGAATATGTGGCCAGAACTCGAGAGTCAATCAATAGCTTTTTAAACCAGAAGTCATCATTTATTTGGCCTGAGTCACTACTGGCTGTTGACTGGAGGTTTAGTACTGCATTCTTCCTGCTTGAAATGGAAACCCACTCGCCCTGCAGACCAGTGTTTAAGCCCTATGGAATGTGCATAGGTGTTGCACATGATCAGAAGCTTTGTGTAGTTGTGTTCTCAACAGTATGGAGAGCCTACACGCATTCAAGTAATAACAGGAACAAAATGTGAAGCAGAACCTTTCTGGTTCACTGCTGAGTCTTTTATCTACTATGTTATATTAACTCAGATTTACAGGACCCACAAATTAGCTGGCTGGGTTGGAAAAAAAACCAACTGGATTAACTGGCAGATCCCTTAAGCCCAGATTCCCATCTTTTTCTACAACTTTTGAAAATATGCATCGTTTCCATTTTCCACCCGAAGCCATTTAAACAGAGAGAATACAGATTTGTGGACAACTAGTTGTTTTCAATAATATTCTCCTACAAGCTAACACCATCTTCATGAGAATATATTAAATAAAATGTATGGTTGACAGAGACTGGAATGCCACAGTTCATAACTACAATTAACCACTATTAATTAAAGGCTGAAAGATAAATGAGCCATGAGATCCATTTATTCCTAGGTTGGGAGTATTTAAATTCACAGTAGGATGCGAGCCCATTTTTCACAGCGCTGAAGGCCTGACACTGCAGGAGATGAAAGCACAGCAGCAGGGATCACGTTTTCCGTACTTGGAATTAGCAAAGAGGTATGAGTGATGAGCATAAAAATATAGGATGAGGCCTGCTGGATCAGACCAAAGGCCCATCTAGTCCAGCATCTTGTCCTCAGATGGGTCAACCAGAGGCCTGTGGGAAGGACCTGACTGCAACAACCCTCTCAGAGGCATATTGCCTCTGATAGTGAAGGCAGAACATTGTCCTCATGGCTAGTAGCCACTGATAGCTATTGATGGGTTGAAGTAGCCTCCACACTTAATCCACAGTAATGTAATTATGTGGGCATGCTATGATATTTTTTTTTTTAATTACAAAAGAAACACTCAAGAAAATTTATCCGCACCTTAGTACAGATTTCTCCACATTTTTACATCAGTTTGATTTTTTTTAAAAAAAACCTCATGAAAATTCATCAGCATTTTAGTACAGATTTCTTCTAATATGTACATTTTTGCAAAGCATTTTTTGCCTAATACGGGCAAAAAAATTGTATGTTATTTTCACCATCATGTGCATTTATATGCATTTTTGTACACATTACCTAGTTGGAGAATTTCAGAGAAAGATGAAATTCACTTTTTGTATTGTTTCAGGAAATATAAATTAGGTAGGCTGGCTTTTAAATGTGATCTGATATGAATTTCTCCCCCAGCCTAAGTGGAGAACCATGCCTTGGCTCTAGTGTTGAAGTACATAGAACGGGGTCACTATCTTGACCATGATATCCGATAGCAAAAGGTATTAAACCAACCACTTGCTTTACATTGATATACCACTCTTCAACTGAAGATCACAGGGTGGTTCACAACATAAGAATACAAGACAAAACCACAAAATACATAATAGAAACAAAAACAAAACAATAACCCTCATCCCCTCCCACATACACATTTAAAAGAGCATAGGGTGTTAACCAGCCAAAGGCCTGGTTGAAGAGAAACATTTTTGCCTGGTGCCTAAAGGTATATAATGAAACACTGGCCCAATTTCCTCGGGCCAAGAAAATTATGTTATTTCGGCAACCCTGACTCTCTTTAAAGAGTGGTTTGGGTACTAGTATTCTAGATACCCAGAGTGTTTGAATCTGGATTCAGACAATGTAGAGGCTTTCTATATTTGCTTGTTAAGTGGTCAGAACCAATGAAATACACCCATTCTCCTTAATGTGCAGAGAGCAGTTCAACAACTAGCAAAATAAGAAACTAGACTGGCCTGTCATCTGCCCCAAAGTAGATCTCTTCTCTGGCTCTGCATAAAAGGGAGATCACAATAATGTGAGCTACCTTGACCAGGGGAATTTTAGTTTGTTTAAAAAGAAAGCAAGGGTATGTATTGAATTGTAGTATTTCATCATCTTTCTCCATTATCGTTGTCAACATGAGCAACGGTAATTGCAGGCAAAGGAGAACAAGGGTCACTGGCACATTGTGACAAAAGGACTACTCAGAGCATATGGGCTCTGAAGTGGAGCATATGGATCTATCCCTGAAACACGTGGTCGGCCATATGCCCATGGATCCTGGCTCAAAAGAAAATCCTCTTCCCTCTTCCCTGTGGCTTTGACTAGGTCATGAATCAGCTGCTGCCCAACATCTTGTGCCATTGGGCAAGTTTGCTTTTAATTAGTACAGTGAGTTTCAACACAGTGTGAGTGGAAACCCAGGTAGAAACTGGACATATGGCTGTTCCCAGACAAGGTAAAGTCTGGAGCTGAATGTCCTTCCTCTTGCCCCTCTTCAGCCTCGATCTTATCTTTTGTCTTGTGCCGGTTACATTTATCTAACTTTACTTACCTTCCACATCCATAACAAATGCTGTTCCCTCATTCTCTTGACCTATGGATTTGACCCACAAGCCCTGCAGGGAACATCAACAAGCTGTTAACATAGCCTAGGATATGGCATCCAGCCAACTAGCAGAGAGTCCTTGCCCCTTTCCTACCACAGCCCCTCTCTTATGCTTCATCAGCCTTGACTGCCCACAGATATCTAGCATATGTTATATGCCTGCTGCTTCCCTGCTAGAGGTGGCTCCTTGTAGCTCTCTTAGTATCTGCCATGCAAGAGCAGTCTGGTTAGAAGGCAGGGATGTGTGATCATTGAAATGTTGACAAGAAGGCTGAGAATGGCAGAAAAGATAGTGTCTACCCTGGCACGCATGATGATCACTCCTTCTTTGGAAAGAAACCTGCCTGAAAATTCAAAGCTTAATGCTCTTCTCAGGATGCTTTAGGATAGACACTTAAGCCTAAATGGACCCAAACTCGATGTTTTGCTCATTGCAAGAATACGGACATCTCAGCTCATCCTCTTTTCTAGTAATGCAAAAGGTGTGACATGATGTGATCAGGTTTCCCCACACCTGCAACTGACAGTTGAAGAGGGACAAGAAACTCAGGGCCTGATGACATGGCATTGTCCATTTTGTAACAGTGGATATTCTAGGGTAGGGATGGGGAGGAGATGCTGGCTGCTGTCTTTAGAGCAGCTAGCAATGCATCTCTCACTATAACTTAGGCTGCAAGCCTTGCCATTACAATTCAGAAGTAAGTCCATTGATTTTAATGGGACATTCCCAGGTACGTGGGGTTAGGATTGCCGCTTTAGTCCCTTCCTTAGAAATGTATGCTATTCAAATCACAAGGTAAATATGATAATGAGTTCCATCTGCACAGGAGTAGGAACTTGCATTTGCAGTTGAATAGATGTTGGTGGAAAGGAGACCTTGGCCTATGCATTCTCTGCTCCAGGACTTTTATTTGCCAATCAGGAAAAGCCAATGCAAAGCCATCAAGACATTGTTGCATTACAGCTACCGTCATCCCTGACCGCTGGCCCTGCTGCTTGAGGCTGATGGAAGTTGTAGTCCAACAACATCTGGAGGGCACCCTGTCTTAAACATTGACAATGAACCCTGCTAAGAAGAACCAATTGCTTCTGTGCAAAGCAGAAAAGTGTGCTATTTGTTAGGCTATGAAGTTGCCTATGAGAGCTGGTGCTGTCAGTGGCTAAAAAGCCGAGTCCCCATTTCAAATCTCACCTCCATGTTGCAATTTGTGGGATGACAAGGCTAATTTACTAATTTAAAATGTTGTTGTAAGGATTTTAACTAGGTGACCAAAGTGCGCAACACTTTGAACATTTGAAAGTACTATAAAAATCACGGGTAGACAACACGGTGCTGGAACCACAGTCAAAACAAAGCCAGAGATGCAGGGAATGTGGTCCAGCAAAATCCGGAGGGCACCCCATTTGCTGCCCCAATATAAACGACTCTTTTCAGAAGAACACCTCAGGTCAATGCATGGGGTAGGGGGAGACTGAAGCTGTGCTGACTGGCAATGTAGCACACACTGAAATTTGCACGGAGGGAGTTTTAGCACGCACACCTGTACACACAAAGCCCTGTGTGCAATCTGGAACTTGCATGATCAGGGGTCCAGGTTGCATAGAAACCTTTGTACATACCATCGCACCTATTTGTGAAGGCTCTTTCCCTGCAGGCATTCACTCCATGCACCTGGATACCAGCAGATGGGGCTAGTTGGTTTGAGCTACATTCAGCTTTGCCCTGCTCCCCGCTCAAAAGACACCAGGTTAGAGAAGACTTTCCTAAAACTAAAGACAACATATGGATCTTGACGAAGGGCACTTTCACTGAATATGGTGAATGCCTTAAAATAGCCAGGGCATGCATCTGCTTTCCAAAAATGTCCTTAAAATAAACTAGTGATATAGGAGGCCAACATCTCAAAAGCCTGAACAGAGATTTTAGCTTGCCTGTGCTGTTTTATATTTTATTTTAGAAACAAAAACATAAAAAACCCTAATGCTCTCAGAACTGGTTACTGCTGTAGACAAGATGGAGTGGATGGATCATTCATATGACTCAGTAAATCAGTTACTATATTAGTATGTTTTGCATTTCTTCACTTAGTTTCCAAGGACAGTCCAGATAAGGAACAGAAAATAAATCTCAGAAAAAATGGAAAGGGACCAAAGAAAACAAAATGTCTTTTTGAAGATGCTGCTAACCATTAACTGGCATTTCCCACACAATCCCTTACCCTAGAAGATTACTTCTCAACCTACTAAAATAAATAACCGGGGGGGGGGGGTTGCATTTGAGTGAAAGATCAAGGGCCCAATTCAGCCCTTGCCCTGAGCATACTACTGGGTGCATATAGTTCTATACAAGCACAGTTTAATGTACATGGAAAGGTTGCTGACAAAGGATTGACTGTAGATGACATTCTTACATACAGCAGAATATTGGTGGGAGGCTGTGACCAAAGACTGGATTGTCATCTCCGTGTCTCATGGAATTGGCTAGCCTCTGCCTCCATGGTTGGAGGCAATAATGCTTCTGGATTTTAGTTGCTGGAAACTCCAGGAGGGGAGAGTGCTCTTTTACTCAAATCCTGCTTGCTGGTTTCCGACAAGCATCTGATCAGCGACTGTGAGACCAGGATGCGGGACTAACTGGACAACAGGTCTGATCCAGAAGGTTATTCATTTGTTTTCGTGTTCTTAATTGTGAAGGATGCAGTTTTTATTACTTGTTTCTGGGGTGAACTGAAGTGCTTCCCCCAACCTCACCATATTTTCCTCATGGCATGAGGTTGGCAGAATGTGAAAGCATAATGTCAAAGGTTCTTCTCCCTCTTGGTGCTTCCTGAAATTTTGGTTGGCTGCCATTTCTTTTCCACCTAGGATTTTTCTGAGGGGGTAGGAAGCATTGTTCTTATATTGCAGATGATCTGGCTTAAAGACAGTGCTAATCAGGATGTCAATCTTGTCCACTTTAGCCATTCTCTCCACATCAAGATTACCACTGTATGAGCCCATTGGGCCGCATCCAATCTCATATTCAACTGACGTGTTGGGGGTTGAATTATGCAACAGGGAAACTTTGCTACTTGAATAGGTTCACCATGTAATTTGAAACCTTGGAGGCCCAGTGTCCTAAATTACAAAGGGAGCCTGTTCAAGTAGAACACATGGAAATGGTGGGTGGGTATGCAGGAGAAACATGTTCATGCCCACTCTCTCCCTCACATGGTGGGGACATCACAGAGGAGGCATCATGACTTAGCATTGCCATTAAGCTAACATTGTGTGAGGGCAGTACTTCCTACCTTTAATCTAAGGGGGATTTGGAGAGAGGGTATCCTCTACCAGTGACCACAGATCCATTGGTCAGAAGCAGGAATATGAAACATGATCGCAGTGAAAAACATCTAAGGCAGTGATGGTTTACAGAAATCTTCCCTCTCTCAAATTTGCGAAAAGTGCTCCAACAGGAGTTTTCAACAGAGCCTTAGTTTGGAGGTGTAATGTATACTTTGTTTTTCATATTGTTTCCTGCCTTGAGAAACCATGTTACGATGCTGATAAAGAAAAAAGAAACAGGTCAACAACTCTCAGATATATAAAATCAATATTTGGGAGGAGTTACCTAAAATAAAACCTGAGTTATTTGAAAATGACAGGAACAAATAACTCAGACCCAAACAACTTGTCTCATAATAGGACTTGGTGGCAATATGTGCACAGTTCTCATTCCCATCCTTCCCTAATGCTTTCATGATTCAGCATTGAGTAACTTCACATGCAGGCGACTTGTACCAAATCTCAGTGTAAATGACATTGTGTTCATAATGTGCCATGATGAATACAGCAGAGGTCAAATTGGAGATATTGCACAGGTACCAGAAGGTTTGGAACAAGTGACTTATTTGCTGTCTTGAGGGGGGAACTTGTGTTTTTCTCCCCTGTCAGGTAATGTAACTTGAGAGGGACATTCCACAGTTATGTACACAGGCATACAATATGTATAATACCCTTCATTAGCAGATGACTAGGGAAATAAAGTCAGTGTTACCTTACTTTATGAGAGTCAAACAGCCACATACTGAAATAGCTTAATGATTACATTGTATTTCCTGACTTATGGGAAGTATCAAGAGGTAGCAGTTCCCCTTACCCTGACAGCTAGTCAATTGAATTGCATATGCTTCTGTGAAAAGAACATGCCAGCTAGAAGACTTGTATTATTCTGCACTTTGGACACAGTCTGTAATATCAATCACAATGCATTACCAGTCAGAAAGCATGACAATGCCAAGGACTTCTATTTAAGGAAAAGGGTGAGGAAGATTGCCAATAGTTGGCTATTTCCATTTCCCCAGCTAGAGGCCGAACATGGGGTTACTGATCAGCAATACACACATGCCAGTTAAGATGGAACACTTGGATTTTGTCCCTGGAGTCAGAGGGAGTTCAACTTTTGTACAGGGCCCAGAAAATTGTATTAGTGGGCACTGAATACACAAAGTTGAGTTAAAAACTCATTGCAACTAAATGCACATGCATTGGTTACACTAATTTTCAGTAATCTACTTTGTAATTATCTCTGTGTATGACACACCACATTAAATTCCCACTCCCTTTAATATACAGTATAAGAAGTTAACACAGGGCTCTGGACCAAACCATCATCTGGATATGGTTTTTTTAAACAACTAGCTTGATCTTAGGCAGGAAGAACCAGCTGCACAAATATAAGATGGGGGACATCTGGCATGCCAGTAGTACATGTGAAAAGCATCTAGGGGTCTTAGTAGACCACAAGCATAACATGAATCAACAGTGTGATGCAGCAGCAGAAAAAGCTAATGCTATTCTAGGCTGGATCAACAGAAGTATAGTGTCCCAGTCAAGGAAGGTAATAGTCCCACTCTGTTCTGCCTTGCTCAGACAACACCTGCAGTACTGTGTACAGTTCTGCGTGACACAATTTAAGAAGGATATTGGCAAACTGGAATGTGTGCAGAGGAGGGGGACCAAGATGATCAAGGGTCTGGAAACCAAGCCTTATGAGGAATGGTTGAGGGAGCTAGATATGCTTAGCCTGTAAAAGAGGACATGAGGGGAGATATGACAGCCATCTTCAACTATCTCAAGGGCTGTCATGTGGAAGATGGAGCAGGTTTATTTTCTCCTGCTCCAGAGAGTGAGATTCAAAACAATGGAATCATGTTACAAGAAAGGGGATTCTGACTAAACATCAGGAAGAACTTTCTGAAAAGAAGAACTGTTCAACAGTGGAATGGACTCCTTAAAGAGGTTGTGAACTCTCCTTCCTCGTTACAGATAGGTAGCCGTGTTGGTCTGCCATAGTCAAAACAAAAAAAATTCCTTCCAGTAGCACCTTAAAGACCAACTAAGTTAGTTCTTGGTATGAGCTTTCGTGTGCATGGACACTTCTTCAGATCTGAGCTTTCGTGTGCATGGACACTTCTTCAGATCTGAAGAAGTGTGCATGCACACGAAAGCTCATACCAAGAACTAACTTAGTTGGTCTTTAAGGTGCTACTGGAAGGAATTTTTTTTGTTCTCCTTCCTTGGAGGTTTTTAAGCAGAGCTTGGATGGTCATGTATGTTTTAGTTGAGATTCCTGCATTGCAGGGAGTTGGACTAGATGACTCTTGGGGTCTTCCAACTCTACAACTCTATGGTTCTTTTATTCTATGTTTACTGAAGGGGTAAGTTCTGCTGAGATCAATAGGTCTCACTCCCAAGCAATGGTAGGCCTTGCTTACAGTTTTGCTCCTTGCTTGTGGAACACTCACTCAGCAGGTGTGGTCTACTCTATGTGGATGTTTGGGTGTAGAGATCTTGCTGCCAAGCATTTTCAGGAAAATGTATGAGCTGTGAAATTCAAGCAGTCATATCTATGCACCCCCAAGGCGAGTTGGCCTTTATAATAGTTCAACCTATTAAGTCCTTGGATCATTTAATCCTGCTCTCTCCCTCTGTGCATTTGAAAGACAAAATAAAAACCCCAGTCCCCTCCTCTACCCATGGCCAAAACAAAAATACTAATGAAACATTGTGCCAAAAATGGGGGGAAAGCGGGGGAAATGACCAGTTCAGTCTTCACCACTTTTAGAAGATTCTAATTAGGAAGCTGCCAGTGCCAGCCCCACAGCAGGAAGTCCACATTATTAACGCTGGCACGGTGCACAAGCTGACTGCAAAGCTGTAGGAACGGCTGCCGAACTGGCACAGTCTTCCCTCCAGATTTTGGCCGTGGAACCAGAACAGATGTCTAAAGGTTTTCTCTCCCCCCACCACCATCCAGACACCCCCTCACTGTTGTGTGACCTTATGCCAGAAGGCTACATGCGCCAAGGCAAAGGTTACAAAAGGGTCAAATAAACATTTTCAATAGAAGAAAACATGTGAGTCTCTGTGATGCTTTAGTGGGCTTCGGAATGGTCAAGGTAGGGAAAGCTAAGAAGTGGCCTTATACAAAGGCTGGTCATTGGTCCATCTAGCTTAGCATTGTCTACACTGACTGGCAGCAGTGACCCGGGTTCTTAGATCCTGTCGCTCGGAAATTTTGGGGATAGATTCTGGTACCTTCTTCATGCAAGCTCTGTTCCATGAAGTCAGTGGCACGCAGAGTGTTTCCATCAAGGTAGAAACCATGAAGACCTGCTTAGCTTCAGTGAAGTTACAGCATCATGAACCTTCAGCCTTGGGCTTTCAATGAAGCATGCCTATGAGATTGCTTTCAGTGGGCTGTGTTAACTTGAGTATAGAGCTCCTCAGCAGTGTGTGTCTTTCTCTTTGTTCATTCATTCATCCATTAATTTTATTGCATTTATATCCCACCTTTTCCTCTAAGGAGCTCAAGGTGGGGTGCATGGTTCTCACCCCCCTCATTTAACCCCCACAACAACCCTGTGAGGTAGGGTAGGCTGAGAGACAATGACTGGCCCAAGGTCACCCAGTGTGCTTCATGGCTAAGTCGGGATTTGAACCCTGGTCTCTCAGGTCCTAGTCCAACACTCTAACCACTACACCACACTAGGTCACCACACTTTACTTGATATAAAGGTATAACTTTAGCAAGAAAGGCATGTAGTATCAGGGAGCGAGATTATTACTATTTTTATTAAAAGTGTATGTTTTATGGAGAGATACCACAAAACATGACCGGTAGTCCTGGCTCAAAGAAGATCTACAGGGAAACTGACATCTGTCATCCCGCAAGAATTATCACAGAAAACACATTCAGAAAGAGAATGCTGCCCTGAAGGCCTGAAAACTTGCAGAAATACCAAGGCTCTTTTTGTTTGTGTGCACATGCTTGTTTCTAATGGACTTCCAAACCCATTGAGACCCACGGGGTAGGGGGTGCAGCCACAAAGTCACTCTCCCAACACTAGCATTGCTGCGGCTTACTTGGATGCAGGTGGAGCTGCAGGGAGTTTGGGACTGCATGGTTGCAGCAGAAGGCTTCTACTGCCAATCTGGCACTTCCACTGGCACAGCCACTTACTTCTGACTTTGCCACTGCCCCCCTCCTATCTAGGCAAGCAGCAACAGTGAATGGCTACATTCCACCACCTGGGCAGCTACTGTCTGTACCTCTCAAAAAAGCCATTGGATATTGCTGCTTATCACCCACACCAACCATACCTTAAATTCATTGTGTCCACTGCCTAGCTGTGCCCATCTTCATTGCACCATGTGACCCATTTGTTTGCCAACTCCATCGTGTGATTCTCAAACAGCAGAAGTGCATGCCCCTTAGGAACACACCATCATGAAGAAGCCCCTCTCACCTTGACATGTGACGCAGTAAATAAGGGTGCCAGATTCTGGAGTCCGTATGCCTTCCTTTATTTAAGGTGGATGTGAAGACATGATTTGATTGCGGAGCTCAAAAAGCGAGGTTAAGTTAGAATTCCTAGTAAAAAAAGCAGTCCTCGGATGTTAACCCAAGTTTTCGAAGTAGCAAGTCCTTATTTCTCAGAGCACCCCTGAATAGGGCCTGTACCGTACTGTATCGGCACTTCACTGGCTCCCAGTACATTTCCGAGCACAATTCAAAGTGTGGCTGCTGACCTTTAAAGCCGTAAATGGCCTCTGCCAAGGATATCTGAAAGAGCATATCCACCCCCAGCCTTCAGCCTGCACACTGAGCTCCTCCTCTGAGGGTCTTTTGCTGGCTTCCTCACTGTGAGAAGTGAAGTTACAGGAAACCAGGTAGATGGCCTTCTTGGTAGTGGCACCTTCCCTATGGAACACTCTCCCTTCAGATGTCAAGGAGATATAGAATTACATAATTTTTAGAAGACATCTGAAGGCAGCCCTGTATCAGGAGGTTTTTAATGCTTGATGTTTTATATTATGTTTTTAGATATGCTCTAAGCTGCCCAGAGTGGCTGGGGAAACCCAGCTAGATGGGCAGGGTATTATTGGTATTATTATTATTATTATTATTATTATTATTATTATTATTAACACAGCCATTCCCTTTCTTAAATAAAGTTGTAGAATACCAATTAGAGAAAGGTTGAGATATAAGCAATTTGCAATAGATGTGGAAAGGTATTACTACAGTGGCTTCAAGAGAGCATTAAAAACCATCCCATTGGCCTGGCCTCATGCTGAGTCAATGAATGATTTGCTCACATGAAGAGGAAATGAAGCCATGCAGTACAGTTCCTCCAGAGCAGTTTTTCATTCACTTGGAGAAGAGCTGAGGAAGAAGCACACTTCACTCCAGCTACAAGAGTGAATATTTTTATCCCCCCCCCCCACCACACCATTTCTTTCTTTTCTCAAGCCAAGTTTCAGACAGGAAACCTTCAACAAGCCCACTTTCCATTGAGGGCAGGCAGGGTGCTCCATGGGCTTCCTCAGCTGGCTTGTGGAATCATGTTTCCAGGATCTGAAAGACATTCTCAAAATGCTGCTGCGGCCCACCCACATCCTCACAGCAGTGTCTCTCCTGAGGCACTCTACCCAGTCCTAGGGAGCATGCAGCAGGGCAGATGTGGGTGGGCCATTGAGTTCCAGACCCCTCAGAATTAGGGAAGCAGAACTTCAAAAGAGGCACTTTTGGAAGCCGCCTAACTTCGTGGAAAAGTTGGTTAGTGGCTTCATGCATTCTCTCTCATTTCTTTCTAAAAGGTATTGATTTTGGATGCAGGGGAGGAACTTTTTCAACCTCTCTCCTGCCCACGGGTGCCCACAGGGGTCAGGAGAGCCAAAAAGAAGCCACAAGAGAACTCCCAACGGCAGACCTCCAGAGACCCAGTGACCATGCAAGACTCCAGTGCCATAAGGCTTATTATGACAATGTTATTGGATACCAATCCTATATGCCAAGCTGCAAGCATTAGCCTCCTGCAAGGAAATAAACTGGTGCCTCAGTCCAGAGCACAAAACGAAGCTCCTGTAAAGCAGAGCACCATTTTCATTTCAATGGAGAGTCCCACCCTGTGCATGTGTGTAGCAGAACTGCTCAATAAAAGTAATTATTTCCCATCTCATCAACCATTTGGTAAGTTGTGTCAAGACAGGCTCCACGATGAGCAATACCTAGTGATAATCCCATTGTGGAGTTTCATCCTAGCCAGATGCATAAGCTCAGGGAGGTACACTTAAAATGCAGGGCTAGTGGGAGAGAATGCAGATTTTTGTCATTCTCAAAGAGGAATGTCTCAATGTTCAAAACCCGTATTCAATAAATCACTACCAGGCCTTGTCAATGGATTGCAATTTGAGGTTAATTTCCATGTAGTAACTGGGACAAAATCTGTGACTCAGGAAGTGGTGCATTGATGACTCAACTGGCACTGCTCCTATTTTTGACTTAACCAGTACCTCAGCCTCACATAAAAAGATGACATTGTTCAACTCTTTTCAATCATGCTCTTAGGACAGCAGCTGGGGTGGGGGGTTCCTGATCACTAAATTACATGGGGCACGTTTTGCCATAGCTGAATGCTACCACAAGCTGAAATGATTTGGGTTCACATAAAAAGCCATGGGGCAGAGCATAAGTGTTTGCTGAGTTCTCTGTTGGAATGGACTAATGCAGGATCTGTGAGATAAATAATAAGCACCAGCAATTCAATTTCAATTGAAACAACTGGACAGATGAGTAAAGACGCAACCAAACACCCACTTAGTCCTTGCATACTGGGTATTTTCCTCACAGCTTCAGAAAAACTATAGAAAGGGAAAGACCATAGTTCACTGGTAGAGCATCTGTCGCCCATGAAGAAGGTCCCGGTTCAATCTCCAGAATCTCAAGTTGGCTGGGAATGTTTCCAGTCTTAAACCCCGAAGAGCTGCTGCCAGACATTGCAGACAATAATGAGATACATGGACTAATGGGTCCGACTCAGTATAAGGCAGCTTCCTGTGTTCTTAGTGTCAACAAGCCAAACACTGAAATTTGGTGAAATAACCAAGGAGCCTGACTGGTTTTATACTTTGTTGCTTCTCTTTGTCAAACTACATCCATGATACCTTTTGGAGCAGACTGCACACCTCTGCCTCCAACATATTTTTGATCCAGCCTGTCAGCATTTGCTCCAGGGGCCACTGAAAAGGCAAGTGTGTTAGCTGGGAGAAGAAAAGCCTTTTTTATGCCATCTTTGATTTTCTTGGACGATTTATACTAGTAATAATGGAGGCACTGGTGGGGCATTGGGCCTTTTGCCAGACTTGCTGCCACAGCAAATGCCCATTTCAGACATCCTCTTGTGCCAACCCCACAAAAATGCATATGACCAGGTAGTGTTGGACATCTTACAGATCACCCTTTCTTTTGTTTCACCAAGTGAACTCATCTGTGTTCAGAATCTGCTGGTTATTATTATTTTTTTATTTTCAGGATGCAGGAAACTCTCTTATGCTAAAAGTCATGCCATATTTTATACACAGACACTTGCCTTGAGTCTGAAATGGTTGAATAGCTGCCCACGAAAGAGCTCTACTAGTTACAGCTAAATAACATGCTCACAGAAGATTCAGCAGCAGCTTTGAAGGATAGCATATCCTGGGGACAATGAATTCTTTGCTGAATCTGTATCCTCCACATAAGCTTCACCAACATTATACTGACACAAGCCAGGTAACCACTTGCATGAGCAGTTACTTGCCTATATCTGAGCTGATTCATAAAGTATGAATCAATGCTGGCCCAGTATTATATCACCTACTCAGACAGGGGAGGACAGTGGGATGAGGGGAGTTCAGACAACCCTCTTCATGCATTCTGGTCATGTGGCTGTGTTCCCAATGCATCTGGTGACCACACCCTCACTGTTTGCATGAAAGTTGCATCTGAGCATACCAATATACCCTTCTCTGTGCAGGTTTGGACCCTGGTCCAAACACGATCGCCTTTATGTGGAAAATATCTACATGCTTCTGTCTGTGAGCTCTTAAGCTTCGTTTTCACAAGCATGTAACACAGAGATGTTGATGGCAGATCCACCAGGCACATCAGGGAGGCTAGCCCAAATGTCTACTCATGCATTTTTGGAATCTTTTTAAAATTAATGTATATAAAAAGTCCAAGCCCACCAATGTACTTCTCAGGGCAGCTTAGAACAAGTTAACGTCACACTATATGTAACAATAAAAAGGTATATTGAAATACAAACAAGTTCAACAATAGAACCCCATAAAATATACAGCTATGCAGCACAAACAAAGTGAGTGGTCTACCACTGATTCTGCATGGCGTTCTTGGGCCCATAGCCTAGCCACTGTTCTGGCACATAAATGTCTTATTTCAACATTTAAAGTAGAATGAAGTGAAAACCTTGTGTGCAGTCATTAGCCATTTCCCATTGGAAAGGTGAAAAGAAAAGAAAAAAGAAAAGAAAAAAGAAAAGAAAAGAAAAGAAAAAAGAAAAGAATGAATTTTAAAAAACCCAATACATTTTACAGTGGTACCTCTGGTTAAGAACTTAATTCATTCTGGAAGTCCGCTCTTAACCTGAAACTGTTCTTAACCTGAGGTACCACTTTAGCTAATGGGGCCTCCCGCTGCTGCCGCGCCGCTGCTGTATGATTTCTGTTCTCATCCTGAAGCAAAGTTATTAACCCGAGGTACTATTTCTGGGTCAGCAGAGTCTGTAACCTGAAGCGTCTGTAACCTGAAGCCTCTGTAACCCAGAGACTGTGGCAAAGGTTAAAACAGCATCTTGCAAGGTAACTGTGATCAGAACCACACTTTGTATTCAAACACTTTGTAACTTTTTCTTTCCCCATAAATTGCATTCAGCTGTACTGAAATAAGAAAAAGAAAAGGAAGTTATGTAAAACATGGAGGACAGCAATTCATGAACAAATCCTTGGTGAAGTGGATCCATGCTTGACTGAACAGGAGACAGGCCAACAGGCAACACTGTGAAGCTTCATGATCAAAAGAGTGTCAGTTATATCTTCTAGCTGGGCCTAATAAAAATGTGCAGCACTGTGAGTAATGGCAACACTTTCTTACCCGAGGAATTTGTAGCTTCTCTGCCAGATTACGTCAAGGGAGTCAGGTGGATCCTCTTCTGTTCCTGGTACGGTTATCAAGCTGATGCAACATCCCGAGCAAGCAAAAAGATTAGCCTTTGCCAAAACTCAAAATTATTCATTTGTTATTTCAGGATTAGAATAACATCTTGCCTGCATTGTATGGCTGGTATGAGTCAAGAAGCCTTTCAAATGATGGTAAAGCCTTCCAATAAATGTCCTATTCATATATTATTTGCAATCAGTGAAGGTGAAAACAGAATAATCAGTTAGATTAATCAATTATGTCAGCTACACACACACACACACAGAGAGAGAGAGAGAGAGAGAGAGAGAGAGAGAGAGAGACTGTCAGAGCCACTTCCTTGTGGTCTACATCCTGCTGGTCAAGTGGCAAAGACCCATATAATCATCTGGCAACATAACTGAGATATACAGTGATGTAGGATCACACCATAAGGAAGAAGCTCCATGCTGGGCTGTGGTTTGCTAGGCACAAATGTTATTTCTTGTTGTTAACATATAAAGCCCTAAACAACTCAGAGCCAGGCTACCTGAAAGAGTGCCCACCCTGGAATACTTAGGTAATATGAGGAAATTCTACTCGTAACAGCACAGCCTACAGAATAACACTGTGTGTGAGGCACAATTTTGGTGGCAATCCTACCAAACAGCATGGTTCCTTGAACCAAAGGAAAGGGGCCCATCCAACCTTTGAATTCACTCCTGAACACCAAAAGTGCCACCCTTAAAATCTCCATCAGAGATTTGCCATTCCTGTTGCTGCAGGGATGAATTTTAACTTGATATTGATCAAGGGAATTTTAAAATCAATTTTAATTAAATGAAACATTTCTACCTTGCCTGCTTTTGTGTGGAACACAAACTGAACCACATGCATTTATATATGTACGTGAAGTGTCTGATCAGGCAAAATGCATTGAGATTTCAAAGCTCTTGGGTCCCATTTGGCGGTGGGGGAGAGACGATGGAGCAGCACAGGTGAAAGGAACACCATGTGTTCCAGCTATTATCTTGGTTTGCTTCAATTTGCTCTCAATTGTTCCCAAAGTGCAGAATAATCACCTCTGCCTTTTTCCTAGCTGCATACAGTTTGAATAAGAGCTGACACCGACAAGATAGAACTCCCTTCTGCAAAACAACTAACAACAAAAAAATGGAAAGTTACATAGTGGAATAAAATAATCCTCTTAAGCAGAAGCCCTTTTTTAAAAGAAAAAAGAAAAATATTAATTTGTTGAATCAATTCATACTCCACAAATACTTTTTTTTAAAAAAAAAAAACCTCTAAGAAGTGCCGCTGCCATGGGTGCCAATTTTTGGTGAGATCATTCTGATTTCGAGTTGGATATTAGCCCAAATGGACACTTTGTTGTTGTTTAGTCGTTTAGTCGTGTCCGACTCTTCGTGACCCCATGGACCAGAGCACGCCAGGCACTTCTGTCTTCCACTGCCTCCCGCAGTTTAAATGGACACTATCTCACCCAAAATGCTGCTGCTGCTGCTCTGCCACTGGTGGGGGGGGGCAAGGCAGGCAGAGTACCTGGAGTGCTGCCTTGGGGGCTTCTGCCACTTGAGATGGCATCCTCAACCCACTCAGTGGCTGGCCCGGCCCTGTGTGCACTCATAATAAAATGTGCACTGATCCACTGTGCTCAGAAGACTCATCCCATACTATTGGGAACCCTGGCTTTACAAGCCACAGTGCTGCTACCCATCCCTCCACACATATTTTCAATTAACCCCCTTCTCAGGTCAGAAATGATTGGTATTCCTGGGTGACAGTAGACAGGAAATAACTGAGAGAGGGGGTGAAGGGTTCACACACTGTATTCTCTTGTTAACTTTTACTTTGGGGTATCTGTGCATACTTATAGAAACCTTCCCAGAGCCTCTTTGTCTAGGCAAATATCTCTCTTTCTTTCTCTCCAAACCAACAAACTTTATGTCAGCATTGCACCAGTTGCACCAGTTGATGATTCTGGAAGCAAACATTTCTGCACAAATCCTTTGTACACACACACACACACACACACACACATATATATATATATATATATATATATATATATATATAATCTTCAGTCTAAAGCTTGTTCCGAAATAACCTTATAAACACACACAGCTCCTTAAATCAATGGCATGCCTCAAAGACAGTGCTTTAAAAACTTGTGGTTTTTGTTTCCATGGCGGTTAGAACTAACTTGGACAAATATGTTCACAGAACAAAATACATGAAATATCAAGCAATGGAGAGGTTAACCAACTCTTTCAGGGTTATGGGACTCATAATCTCTTTCAAAATTAAACAACAACAGCAAGTCTGCATTGCATATTCGGCTGTAGTTCTGACAAGTTAAGACTCTATAAACTAGACCACGATTGGCTGTGGAGTCAGCTCTGAAGAGGGTGTTTTTCAAAACAAAATCTACCCACCATGGAAAAAGATAGGAGGTCATTCTTCTCCCAGTGGAGCCATAAATAAGAAGAGATAAGGGCAGAAAAGATGCTGAAAGCATGCTCTTCTCAGGGCAACAACATGTTCTGCTTATTGTCCTGGTTCCACAGATGGACTCCAAGGACTCAGTCATGTGCCACTGACTCATAGGATGCTGATGCTGGTGAAAACTAAGAGGGGATTATGGTTCTCCTCCAGCCCATCTCTCCCAATCTTGTTCTTTAGTCTTCCTGTTTTTATTCACATGTAACAGCACAAGATTGATGACCGTGGAGATCTAGGAACTTGGGGCCAAGTTCACCCATCCATGATGAACTACAGATCTGCCCCCCTGCTTCCACATGTTTTCACTCTGCCAGTTCTCAGACATGTGTCCATTATTGTTAACAATATGCATTTATATAACCGCAGAGTTCTACTCCCAGCAACATGCACTTATTCCCAGTGAAGTCAATGGAGGAACACTCCTGAAATTGAACCCAGGAGGATAGCAGCTTTGTCGTCCTTTTGCAGCCCTTCTCCAGTTCAGGCCCACAGCGTGATTTGGATTGACAACATCTAATTCAGGTAGACAAGGGAAAGTCAGCCAAAATGGCATAAACATACAGGATCATGGTATACACTCTCACTTCATTTAAAAAGCAGTCCTAGCATAGGGCAGACCAAGTCAGAAATGGTGTCAATAACAGCTACTTTCCTAGTTAAAAACAAACAAACAAACATAGTGTGTTGGCTATGGCAGTAGTGGGGATGCTCTTGCAAGATCTTGTGGGGCAACCTGACTTTGTGCATGATCTCCCTAGAGCATCCCAACCACTCCCAGCACCACTGTGCTGCATGTAGGGTAAACCCAGCAGACTTTGCACAGGATTCAAGGCCTAAAGCTTAAAAGCTGGCTTTGTGCCGTGTCCGCTTGAGGTTACTCAGCACAAAAGGCCTTTTAAGCTCTTAGCCTTGCTTCTCAGGCAAAGCCAGCTTAACATGCTGGCTCTGCTCATGGTAGGAATGCTCTCTCTCTTTATAGAAGGGAGGCTGGCTAGTGATGGGGTAGCTCCAAGGTTAACACAATTTTGGTATACCTAATATTTGTGTATAATTGTTGCCCTTGGAACCAAACTCCCATGTAAGATGTAAGGGTTTCCTTATAATGCATTTTTGTATCTTATCTAAATGATATGCACACTTTACCCTAGTATACACAATTTTTTTACACCTTACTTGGCTGGAAAACTGTATTGCAAAATTCAGAGAAGTGCAAATTTCAAAGGATTTGCGTGTTTTAGTTCACATCTTCTTTTGGAAAGCATGGTTTGTAGTTGGTTGACTGGCTGAACCCAAAGAGGGCTCACTAATGGTTCTGTTCTGGTTGTGTTGTTGTTCAATGTATTTATAAATGACTTGGAGGAAGGAATTGAGAGGATGCTCATCAAATCTACAGTGAGAAGGGTAGAGAATGCCATAGCAGACAGGAATAGGATTCACAATGACCTTAACAGATTGGAGACCTGGACAAAAACTAATATAATGAATTTCAGTAGGGACAAATGTAAGGTTCTGCACATAGGCAGGAAGAACCAGCTGCGCAAATATAAGATGGGGGACACCTGGTTTGACAGTAATAAATCTCAAAAGGATCTAGGGGTCGTAGTATACCTCAAGCTTAACATAAGTCAACAGTGTGATGCAGCAGAAAACAACAACAACAACAACAACAACAACAACAACAACAACAGATATTCTAACCTGGATCAAGGGCAGTAATAGTACTGCTTTATTCTGCCTTGATCAAACCATACCTGGAGTACTGGGTTCAGTTCTGGGCACCACAATTAAGAAGGATATTGATAAGTTGGAACGTGTGCAGAGGAGGGCAGCCAAGGTCTTCAAGGGTCTGGAAATCAAGCCTTATGGGGAATGGTTGAGAGAGTTGGATATGTTTAGGCTGTATAAGGGGAGACTGAGAGGAGATAGCATAGCCATGTTCAAATATTGAAAGGGCTGTCACATGGAAGATGTTTTCTCCATCTGTGGAGGGAAGGACTCGAATCAATGACTTCAAGTTACAAGAAATGAGATTCTGACTAAACATCAGGAAGAACTTTCTGACAATAAGAGCTGTTCAACAGGGGAATGGACTCCCTCGAAGGTGGTGAATTCTCCTTCCTTGGAGGTTTTTAAGCAAAGGTTGGTTGGTCATCTGCCATGGATGTTTTAATTGAGATTCCCGCATTGAAGCGAGGTGGGCTAGATGACTCTTGGGGTCCCTTCAATTCTATGATTCAGGTAAGTTCACCTTTCAGTGTGAACTGAATATAATTTCTCCCCCATCCTTACCTTTTTGTTCACACAATCATTTGCCGGGGAGAGCATTTGTGGAACACTCTCCTCAGAAAAAACACACTGGGCACCATCACAGTCAGCTTTCAGGTAGCAAGTAAAGATGTTCTGTTGACCCAGGCTTTGGGTAGTTTATCTGAATCACACACTGGTATGCTTTCAGACTTTTTGTGGTGCTCAAATAGAATGAAAAAGAATTGTTCTGTTTATAGTATTATTGAATAAACACTTCAGGGATTTTGCTTATTGGATCTTGTTTATTTTCGTATCTGGGTTTTACCTGGTTGTTTATGCTGTTTGTGTTTTATGGGTCAATTTGAGACCTTTTTTGTAGAAAGCAATAAATAAATGTAAATAATAATAATAGTTAATACCAAACTTAAGGTTAACATTCAGTGGGATGAAATTTGATGTGATTTAATTGTGATTATTACTATAACTGGTTTTTTTATATGTATTTTATTGTTGCAAATCATCCTGGAAACAGAATGATCAAGAAATATTTTAAATAAATATTAATAAAAGATACCCAAATAATAACTCCACTCTTGAGTTCACTTCTAGTAATAAATGATATGCTGCATGCCATAATGGTGTGATACAATGCTAAAGACCACCCCAAACATTTAATTAATTAATGCAGTCTGAATGCTGTATTCATTTATCCATCAAGTTGATTTACTTCTATTACATATCGTATGATGTTAACCTCTGCTGTATAAATGGAAGCGACACACCATGGTTTAAACTGAATTTGAGCTTTGTAGGAAATTGAGTCTTCATTTCCGTTTCTGTTCGCCATAACATTTACAAATGACTGCTCATTGCAGGAAATGTCCAACGGTTTGCAGTGAAGAAAAGCAGCAGTTAACACTGTTGACAGGCTCAAGGAACACCTTGAAGCATTTGTGATTATGGTAAGCCTATCGTTTCCCATTGCTTTTCAAATCCTCGCAGTCAGGATGACCTCTCTGTCTACAGCCTTCAAGCAAGACTTCCAAGATGCCATTCATGGGGAACCAGCTGCATTCACTTCTCCTTGTTGGTCTTCTGAACAAGTCTCAGCCCACATGCTTTTCACAATATGATTTTGTCTCCATGCAAATAAGATTCCATAAGCTGCAAATGTCATTATTACTAGGGACAGTCCCTATTTTCTACTCCTTGTCCCAGCTAAATATACTGATATACTGATGTATTTGGGAGAGTCACTGTTAGTGGCCCCCATGGCTCAGATGCACAGCTAATCTCTATAAGAGGCCATGCAGTCAATATTCTGCACCCAATTTTGTAGAACTCCCTTCTAGCTGAGGTCAGACAGGACCCTCTCTGGTAAACTTCCTGTGCTGACTAAACTTGTTTTTCATAGATTCATTTATGATGACGATGATGATGATGATGATGATGATGATGATGCCCATCTTGCTGGATTGCCCCATCCACTCTGGGCAGCTCTTAACAAAAACTAGTAAAAACATTTTATTCCAGCAACCTTTCTAACGGCGCTCTAATTTTATAATGTTACCTTATTATTAAATCAGCACTGAGTGCTCACTGGAAGGACAGATCCTGAAGCTGAGGCTCCAATACTTCGGCCACCTCATGAGAAGAGAAGACTCCCTGGAAAAGAACCTGATGTTGGGAAAGATGGAGAGCACAAGGAGAAGGGGACAACAGAGGACGAGATGGTTGGACAGTGTTCTTGAAGCTACCAACATGAGTTTAACCAAACTGCAGGAGGCAGTGGAAGACAGGAGTGGCTGGCATGCTCTGGTCCATGGGGTCACGAAGAGTCGGACACAACTAAGCAGCAACAACAACTTTTTGTTCTCATTGTATTGGGTCTCCTATACACCACTTTGAGATGACTGTGGTTAAGCAGCATACAAATTGTTGAAATAAAAACACAGAAAATAAACTACATGTATGTGTCGATATTCCGGATTCCACAATCCTCTGCTTAATTAAGTATGGACAAAGAAGAGCAGAAGAGGAGACTTGTCCACCACTTCTAACCAAGATTCTCACTGGCAAATGGTTAGCAGGAAAATGGCAATTTATATAAAACTTTTTAGTTGCCATTCCAATAAGAAATGCCAGTTGGAGGAAGAAACAGCAAAGACGGCAGGACATGGCACACACGGATTAGAGCTATGGATTGACTCCAGATCCAATCCAGATGTGGCTTGGCAACATCTTGGGTACAGAATTGGCTCTGGTAAAGAGAGCAGCAGTTGTGAATATGTGGCTTCAGTGCATTGCCTCTGATAATGTTGCTGTTCGGTTTAAATGAACATTTACAAAAACAAATACCTTGTAAATGTGTGTGATTTAAACTTGTGGTTTCCACACAAGTTTACACAATCATAGTTTAAGCCATGGCATGTTGTACATAAATCATTATTATGCCAACACAGTGGGAGGTTTACTTGCCAAGCAGTGTTAGGCTTGGCTAAGGCAATATTATCCAGTGATATGGGGCCAATGTTTAGGTTTTGTTAAAATAAGCTGTTTCCAAAACTTAAGGACATTCAGAATATGCACCCAAAATTACAATTTAAACAATATATATATATATTTAATGAATAGTGCTTGAGTTTAAGGGATTACATTACCACTGGAAAATGAAATGCATTGGAAACTGGCTAAGGACAAACATGAAATGTGAAATTTGCTACGTTTATACTGGCTGGGCTGAATGAAAGTTGAAGCGGGGAGGGTGGGAGTGTGTGTTTAATGTGAATGGGGAAAAGAAAACAAGCCAGAAAATAGGATGGGGTTTAAAACAAACATTGGGGAATACCTACAAAATGGCAATCAAAAAGTAAATCAGCGTGAGTTAAACAAGCAAAAGGCAACAGCAAGGAACTGTGAAAAGGCAATAGAACCATAGGCAAAAGAGAATAAGTTTATATAAAAGAACAGAAGTGGATACTAAATGTTGCAAATCACTCAACTCTTTCCTTTTACTCCCTGTGCAGTCATTGACTGCATGCCTATATAAAAAATACAAGAGCCAGTAACATACAGCAAAAGCTCTGAGGTTCCTCACCCATTTGCATTATGCAGGATTGTGATGTTAGGAGCCTATTTATAAAAGATGAAGGAATAAGTTTTAGCAGAAAGTTTCCTTGGAGATCCTCCTCAAGGTCCCTCTTTTATCAGTGTTATGGCAAAGGGCTACCTAAGACATGTTTTCTCAGTGGTGGGGCAGGTGTTAAGGAAGGTTCATTCCCACCCCCCTTTCTGCAGATCTTTAGATGCAGGGCAAAGGCAGTGTTTTTCAGCTTTGGAGACTCTGAATTTGGCATTTGTGGTTTGGTGTTCCTATTGGTAGTTCCCTGCTGTTGAATTTCTCACATTCCTGTCATATTTTGTACTTAGTTTGTTTTATCTTGGCTTTAACTGTTAATGTTATATTAACAGATATGGGCAGCAAGGATAAAGGTAAAGGTAAAGGAACCCCTGCCCGCACGGGCCAGTCTTGCCAGACTCTGGGGTTGTGCGCCCATCTCACTCAAGAGGCCAGGGGCCAGCGCTGTCCGGAGACACTTCCGGGTCACGTGGCCAGCGTGACATCGCTGCTCTGGCGAGCCAGAGCTGCACACGGAAACGCCGTTTACCTTCCCGCTGGTAAGCGGTCCCTATTTATCTACTTGCACCCGGAGGTGCTTTCGAACTGCTAGGTTGGCAGGCGCTGGGACCAAGCAGCGGGAGCGCACCCCGCCGCAGGGATTCGAACCGCCGACCTTTCGATCGGCAAGTCCTAGGCGCTGAGGCTTTAACCCACAGCGCCACCTGCGTCCTGCAGCAAGGATACTCATCGCTAAGAACTGGAAAACTCAAGATCTACCCACACTGGAAGAGTGGCAGATGCAACTGATGGACTATATGGAACTGGCCGAGATGACTGGCAGAATCCGAGACCTGGGAGAGGAGAGGGTTGAAGAAGACTGGAAGAAATTTAAGATTTATTTAAAAAAACACTGTAATTTGGTTGAATGTTAAGAAAGGATGCTAGATCATAAATAATTGTGCACCACTAAATTAGAGGGAACTAAGATGACAAGTAAGTTGAGGAAAAATTATAAACCTATTGGAGAATTAACAGATTAGAGTTAAATGAATGTGATACAAGATTGTAAACAAGATGATAAATTGCAGGCAAGAATTGACAATGATGCAAGTGGGAGCGGGAGGTGTGAGGGAGTCCAAAGAAGTTACGAAAGTATGTTATGATATATGTTATACTGTTTTTTATTTTTGCATTTATGTTTAAAAACTTTAATAATATATATATATATTAACAGATATGCAGACACCTAGTCATCCTGGAGAACTGAAAGTTGGCTCTGAGAGCCAAACTAGATGGTTAGGTTTGTCATTTATTATGAGAGTTCCTCATTCACACATAAGGATGTACGAACACAAAGTTTTCCATTCCACCTTGTGTTTATTGCATGCGGAACTGGTTCTGTTCCACTGCAGTTCATCTTCCACCAACAGCTATGTTATTTGTCTCGCTATCTGCTGTGGCAAATGCATGTAACTTGCATAACTTATGTACTTTGTGTAATTAATTAATTACATAATTTAAATTGTCATTGTATTATTCCACTCCATTCATTTCAATGCAAAGGAAACACAATGCCAATGGTAGAGGTGGGACCATAATAAATTATATATCATTTACAGACTGAATGCAGCAACAACAGTGAATGCCAATTCAGTCACTGGATTTATTCCATTCCAGTTTTCATTCCCATTTCTGATTGTGTTGGAATTCTCCAACACCCTTATTTACACATAAAGCAGGATGTGGAGATTGAATATTATGGCAAAAGGATTCAGATGACACAAGCTCAACCCTCTTTGCTCTTATTTTTCCACAGCACATCACTTCACAATATTTTCTCCCAGCCCAACTATTTTCAGGTGTAAGAGCCAGGTGGGTGAGAGGTACTTTGGGAGATGTGTCAGAGGCTTCTAAGGTGCTAGGTTATGTGTTCCGTTCCCCTCACCTTTATATCCCTTTTGATGTAAAAAATTAGACCCATTGAAGCCTTCTATATATGTGAATGGAAAAGACACATGAACAACAGTCACAGCTGACCAAGCTATGTCCAGTTTGACCCTCGGAAGCCAGGATGTGTCTCTGTTGCCAAAGTTGTTCTGTTTTCATTTTTTGTTCTCACGGTTCCTGAGAAAATCTTGACGTGTGTGAAATGTTTTCCCTTAACCAACAATTTCCAAACTCAACCACCAGAGCAATAAGTTGCTGTTATTATAGGGAACCTTTGTTGCCACTGAGGCACTGCAGCACAGGGAAGTCCTGGAGAGGGAACTTCCACCATCAACCCTGTGGGCAGAAAATGAACAGGCTTAAGACCGCTTTACTCTGTGCTGAATTGTGACCTTGTAATTTATGAGATAAGTGCCAGATATTAAGCGATTGCCAAGGCCATTTCAGCACCAAATTTCTGCTAGGACAGCCCCTTCCATTAAAAAAGGAAGAAGCCTATCTTGAGTTTATGTATTCCACTACTCCTATTTTAAGTTTGAAGACCAGTCCTGAGTTGTTGCTCTACTTTGTTCTTGTTACACCATTACATTTTGCAAAGAATTATTTCCAAAGTTCCTATGCAGCAGGGGATAAGGATGTCGCCTCAGAGAGACAACAGGGCTGTTTAAACAGCAGCCACCTCCTCCTGGATTTTACTACAGACAGGGCCTAGTTTGGTTGGCAAGGCAGGCAATGAACAGGTCAACAAACTCCTCAGCTGCAAGTTAGTTTGTCAAACCCTCTTTACGGCAGCATGACTTTACAAGTTAATGCGAGTGTTTGCCGCTGTGTCAATAGCCCCTATTGTGAGCATTTGTAACACAAGATTTATAGTAAAGCTTGCAACAGTACTCTCTCTACCCCCCTCCCCACTTCCCCCAGCATAATGAGCATTTATTCACCATTCCTGGGTCTATGAGCAAAAGCCCTGACAAGTAATTATTGACACATTGTGTGGAAATGAAAGTGGTGGGCGAGCTGCTGTTTTTCGAACACCAGCGTGGGTAGTGGGGAGGGCGGGCCCATGTCAAAAGAGTGACAGCCTTGGTGCCCAACACTGTCAAAGGCAACACTGAGTCACACTGTTCTATGCTCCTGACTGTATTTGTGCTCCCTGTCACCGGGGTATGACATGCCAAAACAGAAGGGGTGCTCCTTTTCTCATGCTAATGTCTTGTAATGACAGCTTTCGGATCCCCCAGGCTGTGTTAGCACTCAACAAGTCAAGGTGTGACAGGTACTAGACCCTATTGTCTGTCTACTTCCTTAGCCAAGAATTTTATGTACAGTGTTACTTATGAGAGGGTTGTTGCTATGCTAGTACCAGTGAAATGACTGATTCACACAACCACTTGTGGCACATCAGGTCGATCAAGTAAATCTAGGGTAGACAATTCATGCCCCTGGTAAAGTAATCTTCTAAATTCTTCACCATACTTCAAGATTGCAGCTTAGTCAGCATGCTTTTGAACCCCTTTCAAATGGGTGGATGTGTAACTTTGGAAATTCTGGAGATGGACTGTATTGCTGCTGTCAGGAGCAAGTCAGCAATAACCCACAAGGTGTCAGTAAAGTTAACTCTTTATTCAAAGAAACAAACAGCTCAGGCCTAGTGAGCACAACAACTATTCCCAGTGGATCTTGCCCTAATAAGGCAGTTGTGAGGACTGGATTTCCCTGCCTTCCCACAGCCCTCCTCCTTTGGTTCCTTTTCAAGCAATCTGAGGTTCATTCATTTTGCCTGACTCTACTCTGCTGTCTTCATACCTTTGAGGGTTCTGGGTGACGGGGGGGGGAGCTGGTCACAGCAAGAGGGGGAGAATCCCTGGCTTCTTCAGCAGCCTACCTCATCTGTGCCTCTGGGCCCCCCTCCTCTTCAGCCTCCACTTCTGCCTCTGATTATGGACTGCTCTCTGCCACCGTCTCTTCCTGCTCACTAAACCATGTTACCTCTGCAGCTTCCGATCCCTCCTCCTCCCTGTCTGCTCTCTCTCCTTCCCCTGACCCCTCATTATCATCCCACCACCAATACCCTCACGCTGAGACTTCGTCGCTGATGGTGCCTCCCCCACTCTTCAACATTCAACAAGTTCATGCCAATTGCAATTGTAGAGCATCTGTTGTGCATATGCAAAAGGACCCAGGTTCAAAATCCCAGCATCTCCAGGTAGGCTTGGGAAAGACTCCTGCCTGAAACTCAGAAAAGCCAGTGGTGAGCTAGATAGATTAATGGCTTGATTTGGTATAAGGCAGCTTCCTATGTTCCTTGGTTCTCATGTACACTTTGTGTTCATGGTGTAGCACTTGAACTCAGTTTTGCTAGGAGGAGAAAAGCAACCTATGTCATGACTTCAGATATGCAGAGCGGGTTATTGTCTTCCTATAGAAGGAATATAACAAGAAAATCATTACTCCAGTACCACCTAATAATTAAGTCCAGTACCACCTAGTGACTAAAACTGGGAAAGGGTACAGGAAGTCAGAAGACCAGAACAGGCCCACCAACCTCCTACCATATTTTTAATGGCTGCTGTGAAGCATTATTTGCCAGTCTTCCTCCTTCCTTGGACATCTGTCACCTTTGGAAGACACACTGATCATCACCACTTTGGATCCCACTGACACTCACAAGTCCCTTCCAAATCAAGGAAGTAGCGGGGAACTTCACAGAAACCATCGCAGGCAAGCAAACAGCACAAAACTTCACCACAAGCACAAGTAACTTGAAGCAACTAAAACCATTGAAATTTTGATGTGGTTTGTGTGTAGAGCAGGAGGGAGAGTGGGAGGGAAACCTGATTTTTGCTAGTTAGAAGAGGAGGAGATGTGACTGGAAGATGAATTGGTTGCAGTTTTAATAGTAGCATTTAAATGGCAAATCCTTGAAATGCACACACACACACACACACACACACACACTTTGTGTGTTTAAATAGCAAACCAGTGAAATTTTGATGCAGTTTTTCTATATGAGAGATGGGAGTGCTACTGAACAAAGAGAAGAGTCAAATTTGTTGCTCTGTCTACTTTTCCCTCTGGTCCCACTGACCTCTATAATGCAACTCCTGAAAGGTCACAGGACAATGCTGCCCTCGGGCTGAAAAGGGTTCCGCACCTCTGGATTAAACTATCCACACATAATCCATGCATGCAGTCTGTTCAGAACCCCGTGGAGAGTTGGAAAGCACCATTGCTTTCCAATCTGAATTGTAATGAAAAAATGTGGGCTTCTAAAACCCAAAACATGGGGAATGCTCTCAAACTGAATTTGGAAATGTTGAAACTAGAACCCGGGGCTTTGGTTTCAAACAGGAAAAAACATTAATCATTCAGAAACAAAAACCAGTGATACAAATATAATTCAAATTGATGTTACAGTCTAGCTTGACTTCATTTTTTAAAAACAATAAGTGAAGGACAGCATGAGAGGTGAAAAAGCAATGTCGCTATCCTTTCTACATGCTCGTTTGAAAGACACATTTGATTTGGCATTTTCCATAACAAAAGAGCATTTTCATATATATGGCTCTCCCCTCTCTCTCTCTCTCTCTCTCTCTCTCTCTCTCTGTGTGTGTGTGTGTGTGTGTGTGTGTTAGATTAACTCAGAATGTTTTGTTAGGATAAACTCATGTATTTCAATAAAACATTTTCTAGAACAAACTTTGCTTACGTTACACTATATATTTCAAAAACTTGATAGTTGCCAATCTCAGCCTAGGAGACTATTGGTGCACAAACAATGAACTCTGTTAGAAAACAATTAATTAGCCTTGCAAAAACCAGAAAGTGATACAGGTCAGATAAGGGTTTTGTTGGCAGAATGTTAAAGAAGCTTGCAACAACTGTTTGTGCTTTGTTTGGGTCTAGCTAGTTCTCCCCCCCCCCTCCCACCGCTGCCGCCTTCCCTCCCTCCTTCTTCTTGACTGTTTCAGGAGTACTGTACTATGTTCAACTCAAATATTAACCACTCATATTTTGTTCTTCATACGTGGGTGAAAAGGATCTAGAGGAGGCCTCCAAGTCATTTATAGCAGTTACAGTTTCAACCTTTTGTGGCTGAAAGTTCAAACTAGGCTTGGAGAAGGTTACAATTCCCGGTTCTTCTCTGAACCTTTTCCAGACAATCCAAATGCCAAACGTAAGCAAAAGGAGCCTAGTAATCTTGCCAGAAGTATCTTTCTGTGATTTATGGAACTTCCTGCTTCTCCTCAGGCAAAACCAGGAAGTCAGAAATAGTGGTTTGGTGTTTTTTTTAACTATTAAAAGTCTTTAAATGCTAAAGTGTTCATAGATTCAGCCTTAGAGTGAACTTTTTGGTCTGGTTTTGTTTTATTTGTGCGTTGTCAGCAATTGGGTGATTATTATAACATTATCCAAGTGGTGTGTCCTTCATATGACAATCAATAGTTTAATATTGATTTTAAAATATATAAACCATGATGGAAGGCAGAGGGATCTAAACGGTAGCCCTACAGTTGTTGCTTTCATGAAGACTCCAACTGCCATCAGGTAAGATGGGAGTTCTAGTCAAGTAAAATTTGAAAAGCCACAGGTGAGATACCCATGTGGTCCTTATTTAGTATATGTGAGAGATATTCCTGGGAAAGGCTGGCCACCTATACAACACCAAAAAAGAAGATAAGGGAAGTCACATATTTACATAAACGTGGCATATTCTAATTTATATTCAGTATTTCTCCACCCCCATCGTTCAGCCTGGACACTTAGGTCCAGCTCTGAGGGCCTTCTGGCAGTTCCCTCACTGTGAGAAGCGAAGTTACAGTGAACCAGGCAAGAGGGCCTTCTCAGTAGTGGTGCCCACCCTGTGAAGCGCCCTCCCATCAGATGTCAAGGAAATAAACAACTATCTGACTTTTAGAAGACATTTGAAGGCAGTCCTGTTTAGGGAAGTTTTTAATGTCTGATGTTTTATTGTATTTTTAATATTTTGTTGGAAGCTGCCCAGAGTGACTGGGGAAACCCAGTCACATGGGTGGGGATATAAATTATTATTATTATTATTATTATTATTATTATTATTATTAATCAGCTCATTTTTTGAAAGAATTACTGTATCTTAAATAGAAATTCCCACTATGGTGAGATGTAAAAGTAATCAGGTAACTTGTGTGACTGCTCAGTTTGCTCTCCAAGTAGGTAAAAAAGGTAAAGGACCCTTGGACAGTTAAGTCCAGTCAAAAGTGACGATGGGGTGTGGAACTCATCTCACTTTTCAGGCCAAGGGAGCTGCCATTTGTCCACAGACAGCTTTCCGAGTCATGTGGCCAGCAAGACTAAACCGCTACTGGTGCAACGGAACACCGTGATGGAAGCCAGGGCACACGGAAATGCCGTTTACCTTCCCACCACGGTGGTATTTATTTATCTACTTGCACTGGTGTGCTTTCAAACTGCTAGGTTGGCAGGAGCTGGGACTGAAGAATGGGAGCTCACCCCGTTGCACTGATTCGAACTGCCAACTTTGACCGGCAGTCCCAAGAGGCTCAGTGATTTAGACCGCAGCGCCACCCATTCTGTTGACAAGCAAATTCAAGGACCCTACTCTCTTTCCTTGTCTAGGCAGACCCTCAAACAGAGTTCAAATAGAGTATTGTGTAAAGTAGGACACGTGCTATTTTGCTCTGGACATCCCTTCACATGGACAGCTATGCTTGTGGGCTGTCCAACTCATGCTATTCCTTGTAAGCTGTGTTGATAGCTGGGAGTGACCACATGTCTAAGCAACCTAAGCAAGCATACAGCAGCAGTGAGCATTTTAAAGGGCCAAATGCCATGTATATTCTTCAAGTATATTGGGCATGAACACAGCCCAACATTTGTTTAACAAAAAGACCCATAGAAACCTCCAGTTCATGCAGCTGGAATACTGCTATAAAGCATCAACTCACTTTATCAAAAAGGAATAGGAAATGTATCGTAGTTCCTACTCATACCCCAAACTGACAGATTCTGCTTTTTGTCTAGGTGTCAGCTCTTCAACTACAAAAAGGCCAGGCTCACTCCCTCCTCACTCACCCCTCTTTCCCTAGGCTCTGCACTAGCCCTAGCCCTACTGAGCTTGCAATATAGCTAGCTACTACCCAGAAGTCATTCTCATCCATCACTCTGGCTAACAATGACAGTCTCCTGCCGGACTGGTTCTTACTGCTCTGGCTCCGTTGATGTCACTGACAATAGACAGACACATTTGTCATAATTATGGGGCGGGGGAACCTCCATTAATTGGAAAGCATGTTGCTTGGCCTTAAGTCAGCACAGCTATCGATGTCAGATCGGTGTGCAGGAACCCCCTGGGGAGTTTGTGTCCAAGAGGAAATGGAACAGCTTCCAAGAAGCCAAAGCAGCTGCACCCTGTCATCTTGATGAAAAGCAATCTTCTTCAACAATAGACTCCAAGCATTTGTCCTCCTGTAGAGACATTACAAGTGGGATGTCCTTCAGCTCTGTGTTTGTATATCTCACGCCTGCCAGTTCTGGGACCTTTCACATCAATCAGTATCATAGTTTTAACCGGGTTCTGGTAGAGAGAGAATCTAGGGCCAAGACGTTCCAAAAAGCTTTGAGAAAAACAACACCACATAGTTGTGTTTGGCACATGGTGCATTGGAAGGATGGACATGAATGAGTTGGGCAGATCTTCTCGAGGACTAATGCCTTCAGTTGAAAGAAGAAATTGTGCTGGCAATAAGGCAGCTGGTAAAAAGTATGACAGCCTGGTGACACCATCCTGTTGATAATCACAAGTGTCAGAGAGAGCTAGGCCCTCACTTAGTTGTGTTGTGATCTTAACAAACTTGCTAATAAGTTAGCATTAAAGTCAAGCTGCCCATGTGTTCTCTTGGAACTTTTTGGAGGGTTTAAAAGCCTAGCTCCAGTGATCAATTGGAGCCCAGGTGGCAAAGATCCTTGATTTCTTTGGGAGAAAATTGGCATATGATTTACAATGTCCCAAGGCTCTCTGCTTTTGAAACTCAACTCCAAATCCTTCTCACAAACAACACAGCCTCAATTCCCTTCCTTTAGGGAGAGTAGAGGCAGCTTTAACTGCAGAGTAGAAGCTTATTGGAAATGTAAAATGAATACCTAATAACAGGGCTATTTAGGAGAGCAATTCAGAGCTGCCGAAAGCTGATTTATATCAGTCCATTGATTACTTGTTGGAGACTTACAGAATCCTGAATTTTTGATGGAGTTTTACTAGCACTACTTTTATTGTTTCTGTTGTGCTATAGAGCAATTTTATCATCAAGGCCTCCACCCTCCCCCCCCCCTTCCCATATCCTATCCAAGTGGTACATGGACACTTAGAGCATTTTTTTCACCACAGTGAAACACTTTAACAAAAGAAATGCAAAAGTATCCTTTCAGCTTTTAAAAACAGAATTTTCAAGGAAAAACAGGCAGGAAAAGATCTGAGCATTTACTATTTTGGACTCATATTATAGTTGAATGGAATATATTTGAAGAAAGGGTTGTTGCCCAACACAAATAAGAAGCCCTGTCTATTCTCTTCAACTTCGGCTTGGCTAGTGGGCAGGACCTGCCACTTGAAACATCACAGCATATTTTTAAAAATACAGCAGGAAAGTTCTTATACCATTTTTCTGGGGCTCATACTGACCACAATAAAATCTGACATGTATGCAATGAGTTGCATTGGATCCAGAGGTCTTGTGAATGGGTGCTCACAAAATGTCCCACTCATGGGAAACAATTGTATTGGCCTTTCTTGCCATTTATTCTTTCCCCTGCAGATCCCTGAAAATCTGCTCTAGAGTCTGGAGGGTTGGAGGTAGAGGTGGATGAATCTCTAAGTTTTGTTTCCCCTCAGTTTCTTATTTTTCGAATCTCAAATTCAGTTCTCCGCATTACCACATGTTGGTGAATAATTATTTCAAAAGGTCTTAAGACAATTCATCAGTGAACTTCTAATATGCATTTGATTATATGCAATTTTGCCTAATATGCAAATTTATGCAAAACAATACAGTGGTACCTCGGTTTAAGAACAGTCCGGTTTAAGAATGATTTGATTTACAAACTCTGCAAAACCAGAAATAGTGTCTTGGTTTGAGAACTTTACCTTGGTCTAAGAACAGAATCCGAACAGTGGAAGGGCACTGGCGGTGGGAGGCCTCATTAGGGAAAGTGCACCTCGGTTTAAGAACGGATTTGGTTTAAGAACAGACTTCCGGAACGGATTAAGTTCATAAACCGAGGTGCCACTGCATTGCCAAATATGTAGTTGGACTCCAGTTCCCATCACCCCTGACCATGTTGCCTGGAGCTAATGGGAGCTGGAGCCCAACAATTTCTGGAGCACTACAGGTACCCCACAAAGTGTGGATGTTTAGTCCTGCTTCTTTGTCCTCAGAGTATGTAAAAATAAAAAACTTAATGCACCAGCCCCCCACATGTTCCTGTAAGGGCCATTGTGGGGGAAGATAAAGTATCTAATTTCGCAACTTAGCCGGGAGGTAACCTTGAAAATGAGCTAAGAAGTACTTCATGCTTTCAGGCCATCCAAAGTAAAGAATAAGGCCCACATTTACAAAGAGAGTGAAGTCAAAATGCCTGACAGCACACTGAAACAAAGGTTAGGCCTTTTAGAGGAGTAAGACAGAAGCAGATCAGTCAAGGGTTAACAACATCAAAGTTGTTACAGCTCTTTATGACTGCAAAACCAGCACAAAGCAAAGGGGGAGCAGAGAAAACAAAGGCTTCAAGGTGTCAGCAAAATAATAAAGAAACAACAACCAAATGAGAGGGATCAAAGAGTCCTGGCCTATAGCCCAGGCAAGGCACAGGAGCACAAGGACATGCTTTGCTCAGCTCCGTAGAATCACTCTTGAAAAAGTTTCCTTTGATGGTGGCAAAGGGTGGGAGGAGGTAAACAACAGCAGCAGAATTCGAATGAAAGACACTCTCCCCTCTCAAAACCACTTCCTCTGGAGAAGTACTCTGAGCTATGCAGAGCAGGTTGGGCTCCTTAAGCAAGTTATCTTCATTGATTTTCTCTGCTTCCTGCTTTTGCAGCAGTTTTATTTTTCCACAGCTGTTTAGCTTTGGGGTATCACATTTTTTTCTGTTTTGAAAGGGGGAGTTAATGGGGTCTAGAGACCACAAGGACTTAAGAGTAATTGCTCCTTTGCATTTGCAGGTAAGACTCCAGAGGAGCTTCCATATAGCATCTGTTTGCAGCAAGATGTCCCTAGTCCTAAGATTTATTTTTTAAAGACAGTGCTGTCTGCTCCTTCATATGTGCTGCAGTCCAAGGGTGTGTTTTTAGGGGGAGGTTGAAACTCAGAGAAGCTTAATGGGTTTGTAATCCTGTGCCAAGCAATAGGACCCAACATATTTCATGGCTGAGCAGATAATACTCCTCAGACATCTCCCAACAGGGTTGCCAACTTTTGAATCTGGCTCTGTAGCTACTCACTTTGCAGCAACGAGCAGGTTAAACTTCTCATTTATCTTCATGCCATGAAAAGCTTCATGGGCTAATTCTTCATGGGCTAATACAGGGGCTAGATGCAGAAGAGGACAGGTGGTCCTGTATCTCCAGTAGGTGATTGATTAATTGTGTAATTTCTATCCTGCTTAATATATTAGAAACATCTCTAAGCAGTGCAGAGAAAACTGAAGCAACATGAGAGAACTTACTTTTTTTTAACAAAAATACAAAAATGACATATAAAAACGCTACTAATATATACAAATCAATATCAATTCATTTTCCTTTGGACACACCCTCCCTCTCAGCCACTGGGTTCTGACTCTGGGTCTAAACAAACACTCAGCTACCCACAAAGTCACACAACAAGAAGAGTGCTTGGAAACAGCAGTAAAGGTAAAGGTACCTCTGACCGTTAGGTCCAGTCGCGGATGACTCTGGGGTTGCGCGCTCATCTTGCTCTATAGGCCAAGGGAGCCAGCGTTTGTCCGCAGGCAGCTTCCGGGTCATGTGGCCAGCATGACAAAGCTGCTTCTGGCGAACCAGAGCAGCGCACGGAAATGCCGTTTACCTTCCCGCTGAAGCAGTACCTATTTATCTACTTGCACTTTGATGTGCTTTCGAACTGCTAGGTGGGCAGGAACAGGGACCGAGCAACGGAAGCTCACCCCATCGTGGGGATTCAAACTGCCGACATTCTGATTGACAAGCCCTAGGCTCAACAAGAAGAGTTCTTGGACTTGGAAACAACAAACATCACCCTAATGTTCACTCTATTAGGGTAGCTTTTTTGGCAAAATTGCAAGGTAGCTGGTACTTCCTCAGGCTGCCCACACTTGTGTCCCAATCAGCTGCACTCTCCCCACCCAGTTCCAGATGCAGCAGGGCTGTTGAGTTTTCCAAGGGGTCCAAAGGATTAAAAAGGGTCCATCTACTCACAGCTCTTTCTTCACCCTCTGCCCTTGCCGCTGCTTCCTCCTCCAATTGCATTTGTTGGCATCCGTCGACCTCGGGAGACAATGGAATAATGTGCCTTTTGGGATAAAGTCAAACTGTGGGAGAGCTGTAGCTGTAGAGACCAATATGGGAGAGAGATATTTTGTTTCAGTTGGGGAAGATGAAGGCGTCCACTTTTGCTATTAAAGATGCACCAGCGTGTTTCTTCTCTCTGATACACAGCCTGTCTGCCTCCAGGCACTGCGGTCATCTGCAAGGGAGTCCCAAATGGCAGGGTTAGTGTTGCCTGTCTTCATGTCACATTTGCAGACATCCTTGTAATGCAGAGTTGGTTAGAAGAGAATTCTGCACAGTTGTGAGGAGGGATTTTGGGTGTGGATTGCATGACAAGCTATAACTGCAGAATTTCCCTCTTGTACCCAGCTCTGAAAGGTATGGGAATCCTCTCCTTTCTTGCATCTGGCCACTCTGTGATTGCCAAATATGCTATTAAATGCACAATAACAGGCCAGGCCACTTTTACTCATGAGCTGTCAATGCTTCTCGCAATGTTTCTGAAGTTTTAAAAAATAACCATCTAGTTTAAAAAAGGCTGACTACAGAGTCAAATGCCTTGTGAGTATAAAGTTTTGGCTCCCAAACGCTGCAAACCCAGAAGTGGGTGTTCCAGTTTGCAAACATTCTTTGGAACCTGAACCTCCGACGCGGCTTCTGATTGGCTGCAGGAGCTTCCTGCAGCCAATCGGAAGCTACACCTTGGTTCTGAACGTTTTGGAAGTCGAATAGACTTCCGGAACGGATTCTGTTCGACTTCCAAGGTACGACTGTACTCTAAATAAAATAAATTCTGTTATATAAATAAAATATTTATTATTTATACTTGGAACCCAGGCATCATGAAATGGTTCTAGGGTAGGTCACAAAATTAAAATAGGTACAATGGAATATTAAAATAAAATCATAAAACTAACCAGTGAAAACAGCAGCACAAACACAAGAGGTGTTGCTTTGGATTGTGGCTACTAGCTAGTATCTATTGAACAGATACATATATTAAATTCAGTATCAGTAGTGATGATGAAAGTCTCTTCCCCTCCCCTCACCACCGCCATCCTTCCTATTGTGTCATGTGCAAAGAGACAAGGCCACAAAAAGGTTGCCAACCAGCCAACAACAGCCTGCTGGTCTGCTTCTGTCCCTTAAGCCGAGGTTTCACCAGCAGAAATCAGCAGATGAAGCTTTTCAAAGCTAAACCCGATCCCCTGCTCATACTGCTGTTAGAGACAAAGCTACAGTGGCTGGTTGAAAAATGGGCAACCCCAGTCCACAGCAGCCTATTATCTTTGATAATCTTCCAATGGTTTTTTTCAAGAACTAAAGCTGAGACAAACAGAAACGAGGGGGATATCTGACTGTAACAATATAGTGCAATGGTGGGAAATATCCTTCTCTCCCCCGCCCCTCTGCCTCTCCCCTCTGCCCACTAGCCAACTCCTTTAATCTTTCATTTGTCAATATTGCCCTCCAACTGATGGAGTCTTCACTCCCCTGCTTCCTCTTTCTCCTTACCCTTCCACCCACCCACACAGATTCTGCCCTCTGAACTGAGGCAATGATCCATTCCCTGTGATTAAATTAGCGTAAGTAATAAGATATCATAGAACTGATTGATTTCCCCAGCAATGGTTATTAACCAGCTCAATTCAGAGGCAAGCAGGGCTATTATTCTAAACATTGATTCCAGAACAGGACTGCAGGAGAGCTTTTCAAATGCCACGAATAACCGGAACACAAACCTCTATATGAGCTATAAGCAAAGGATGGGCTTCTTCTTTCTTCTACTGCATGTGTTGTCAGCATCCACCTCCCATCAGCCCCAGCCAGCATTGCCAATGGTCAGGGAGGGTGGGAGGTGCAATCCAGCAACATCCATAGAGTCGCAGGCTCCCCATCCCTGCTTTGCAGGAACTACACTGAAGAAACATTGACTGTGTACCCACCATACATTTAAAGTGCATGTACCCAATCCTGGGAACTGTAGTATTTAAAGGTGCTGAGAACTGTAACTCTGTGAGGAATAAACTACAGTCCCTGTGATTCTTTTTGGGGGGGTGGTGTTTAAAATGTACATTCAATGTATTGTGTATGCACAGCCTGTTTCTGAGTTTGATGACTACCAGAGGCAAACAGAGTACTGGGAGATGTCACACATTGGCGCATATGGGCCATTGCACATTGAGGGGTGTGAGGCCCATCAGCTGCCTGAGTGTGAAGCCCAGCTGAGGCACCTGTGAGATTAGAGACATTGAAAAATTCATGATCAACAACCAACATCTAGGCTGTTAGGACCACAGCATGGATCTACAGAATGAAAACCAACTTGGTCACTATGTCAAAGAGGCACGTCTAGAAGTGTACTAGTTCTTGAGACCAAGAGATTAAGAACAGCCATAAACTTAGTAATTAGAAATGTCCACACATCACTGATCTGGGCCCAAGACAGTACAAACTTGTTTCAATACACACACACACACACACACGCCATCGCCTGTTTTGAACAATTGACACATACACACAAATACATTTTCTGTTTTGAGAAGTTTGGGATTGATTGGGATCCTTGAGCTGTTTTTACTTCCCTTTGTTTAAGCATCTTACCTTTCTGGCTTGCTGAGTTGTATCTGTAGATAGGCAAGAAAGTATGACATCGCATATATAAATTTTACATAAGTGTCTTTCAGACTAGGAATGGGTGAATCTGTCAATTTTTGTTTTTCTCAGATTCTCATTTTTTCAATCAAGATCTGTTCTCCATATTTCGAGATCAGTTTGCAATTTGTTTTTTACTAAAACAAGTTGTCATGAAAATTCATCAGCATTTTAGTACAAATTTCTCCTAAGATAAGCATTTTAATATGCAATTTAACCTAATTTAACCAATTTAACCTGAACACTTCTGTTCAGCAAGTTTCTCTACTATAACACATTTTTGTATGTTGCTTTCACGAATATATGCACTTATTGCACACTTTACCCTAGTGTGTGCATTTTTATACGCAATATTTTGCTGGCGAAATGAACTACAAAATTCAGAGAACTGCAAATTTTGACGAATGATTTCAGTCTTTATGGTCCTGGATCACTGTTTTGATTATCAGAGGCCTAAATTGTTTACTGGCTCCTATAAATCATATCCATGAGATCTCATTGTTCCTGATTTATTGTGATGCTTTTCCCTGCTACCAATCAAAATCCACACCATGTTGTCTCCTCCTTCCTGTCCATAGGAAGTACCAGCATGCACTAAGGAGCTATGGGGCATGCAGGTCTTAAGACAGTATGCCATACCAGGTGGCACACCTTTCTCTTTCTCAAGCTTCAATTCCTAGAGCAGAGCTGGAGAACTTGCAGTTATTGGAATACAAATCCCATCAGTCCCAGTCAGCATGGACCAACGGGAGAGACCAACTGGTGTGACTTAACAACCACCCTGTTAAAAAGTGGGTCCCTGTGATGGGGGTAGCCAATGTGATGCCTCCATATGGTATTAGATAGCAGCTCTCATCAGCCCTAACCCAGGCATGGTTGGGGGGTGGGTGGGAATTATAGTCTAGTAACCAGAGAGGGCACTGTATTGGCCACCCCTGGTCTCTGAGATTGGCTCCCGAGATCAGCCCCCTGAAACAGAGAAACTATCCCTGAAGTAGAGAGAGAAAAGGAGCCATGCACTGAAGTAATTAGAAACACTAAGTGGTAATACATTCCCCTAGCTGTACATTTGTAGCTCCATCAGCGGCTGTTCCCTTCCCATCCAATATCATTCTCTTTTCCCTTCCCCGCCCCATTCTAGAATTCAAAATGAAATGCATTTTGCTTTAAAGAATCTCTGAGAGTATGTGCATGCCTATGGGACTTTTTCAAGTCACTTATTTGTCTGAATGCCATTGATTTTCCTCCTAATTGATATTCACTATGCTAATTTCCCTCACAAATCTCACACACTATTGATCAAAAAGTAATAAACTCTCCAGCAAACAAAACAAGCATTATTGCAATGTTGGGAAAACATCATTTAATATCAATACCATATTTACAATTATCTTTAACCCAAATTTCACCTGTGATGCAATGCATAATCAAAAGCAGAGGGCTAGAGACATAATGTTTGTGTATTTGTGTGTTTTAAAGTCTTTTGCTGGACTATATCATATTGTTCAGTAAATGGAGGGCTGGACTAGGACAAATGTAAGTAACCCTTTATGTAACATATACCATGATGTTATTACACTAATCAGTCTCCTCATTTTTCCTCATTTATTTTTTTTAGGCTCAACAACCATAATTTTGGAGCTTTGTGACAAAGGGCCACATTGATGGTCAGCCACCCTTTTGGGGGCCACATGGCAATGGCGGGCATGCCCAATATATGCTTACCCAGGCCACAAACAACACACACACATTTACCATTCATACATACCACTCATGCACACTCTCCCCACATGCAGCAAACCCATCTTATATGGAGGCACACAACTCTCTTCCACACTATCACATGTAGGCACACTCGGAGAAACACACTATCCATTCTTCTTTTCCATTCTCTCTCTCTCACACACAGCTATCTCATGCTGTCTCTGCATGCTCTACAAAGTCACACCGCTGGGATGGCGGGGAATGGGGTGGAAGGGCAACATTGCTTTTCACTTTTCACAGAATGATCTGTGAAGATTAAGAAGTCAGAGTTTCCTGGAACAAAGCAAACATGATTGCAATGTTGGGAAAACATCATTTAATATCAATACCAGCTCTGCAGTGGGGTGGAGGGAAATGCTGCCTTTTACTCTTCATCTTTAAAGAGAAATGCTCTATCTCCCTAATCTCTGCACTGCGGTGCTCAGTGTTGAGATTCTGAGAGGAAGCCTTCCGCCTACTCTTTAAAGAGCAATTGCCTCACCATGTCTCCACATATTCTTGAATGGAGTTACTGTGGGAACACCACTGACCTTGGCCACAGAGCCTGTCTTGTTTGTGCAAGGGATGTGGCTTTCTAACATGGTTCAAACCTGGCCAGTGTCTGATATGTGAGGGGTTCTAACTTGAAGAGGTTCCAGGCACTTACCAGTTTCCTTGGAATAAGAGACTGTGGTGTCTTTATGATATATGATGTATTTCTTTTATGATATATTTACTCATATAAACAACCTGAGCCTACGATGGAGGGGCTCACAGCATTAACACTCCAATAAGTTCTTGCTTCTCCCATAGTCACAGCTCTGGATTCAAGCAGAAATCAGGCATGGTTCTGTCTCTCAGCTGCCCAGCCTGTAGCTTCTAGCTTGCACACCTCAGCTGCTGGTCTTTCTAACTAACAGACAACTGAGGTAGTGGCACCACTCATTTGTACTCTGGCACAGAGCCACTTCCTGTTTTACCTTAACAACCATACATGAATTATTACCAATAAACTTCCAGGCTATTCCAGAAATTCTGGATCCAGGAATTGGAAAGAACTCAAATACAGCCTTCCCTCCCACCCCCAACCTCACCACCAACTCACAACATTATTAACAGTTAGTGTCAAGGTGCCATTAAACATCTCATTTTTAGAGAAGACTAACATGGCTTTCATTTTATACAGAAAAATCAAGTCTCTTTTTATCTTTATCCATGCACTGAAATGCCTCCTTTTTCACTTATTACATATATAACATTATACATTGTAGTTTGCACAGGATTTTGGAGCCAGCTCTCCCCTTCTTGCTGTCTACAAAGTTCTGGATAACTGTTCTTGACTTTTCCATCCTCTGCTTTCAAACTCGTCCACCTAAATTCTCCCAACTGCAACCACATTCGCTTTGAAAGAAACACTCAGCTAAAGAGACCGGGGTGGTGGTGGGGAATTCTTCAAGCTACATGTCACCAAGTGTGATAAACACAGAAATCTGTACCGTGGGTGGATTTGCAAAAGAGAAGCTATTGAGTGTGGCCTGCCATTCAACTCTGCACCTGGCAGAGAGTGAAAACAATCCCAGTCAGCCAACCAAAATAAAAGGCTAAAGCAGGAGTGGAATCAGCATTCTCCAGGCAACTCTCGCTACAGCCCTCCTGAAGTATGGAGAAGCCCACATATGCTGAGAAGCCAGGTTTCTGTCACTATCCAAAGCAGCCCACATATGTGTGTGTGGCTTAATGGATGTATCTCTTTGCAAATGGGAATCATAACTGCAAATGAAGTTGGAATAGGACAATTCCCTTGAAATATGAACACAGGGCAGTGTTTCTCGGATTTTATGAAATCTCACACCTCCTCCAAGCTTTAAACTAGATATTCCATGTTCCTGCTCAAGTTATAAACTGCTTACATCTACATCAGGAAGAGACAACGTGGTGCCCACCAGATGTTGTTGGAATGGAAGGCCATGCTGGCTGGATTTTGTGGGAGCTGGAGTCCAGCAACATCTGGAATACACCCCGCTGGTTGCCGCTGTCCAACACTGCTCCAATACAGGCACACCTTTGCCACATCTACCTCATTTTGCCTTTCACTGCATTCCCTTCATCTGCAGCCTGAGGGAACCAGTTCCAGAGAAGAGGCACACACAATCCCAGTCCCCCCTTTCAGGAGGAGTAAGATGCACATTTGGGACTCTAGGTCCAAACTGTTTATATGAGAATTACCAGAAAAGCAGTGCTTCCCCACTGGCATTTCTGCACACTTTCCCATCTGATTGCCAATAGGCATATGCTTTCTTCAGGGATTTGTGGTAGTACATGTGAATGGGGCATGTGGGAGTTAGCTCTGCCCTCTCTAGACTGGCCACACTCCTAAGCCAATGCACAATCAACAACTGGGTTCAAAAAGTCCATTCATCACCACATGAATGGTATCCATGATGAGGATGTGAATGTTGCATGCAATGAAGGTGAACACCTTCAGACTCAGGCAACTGCATGTTGGCTTGAGCATGTGGCAAAGGTGTGCCTGTATTGGATATTCCATCCTCCATGCTCTTTTAGACAAGTGTTGACACCTTCAAACTGAAGATTAAAATTTAACAATCCCACCTGGTCTTGGCTGAGTCCTTGATCATCCCCCCTCCCTTTATATCCAATTTTTGGTTCTTTCTGAAAAATGCAGGAAAGACACACTTCTGAAATTAAATATGTATATCATAGCATATTACAAAAATAAGTTCTGAAAACAACACCAGCTCTTTCTGGTAGAAGTGCCTTGATGACCATGATGAAAAATTCATTTGTCTCAATGACGGGCAGAATCTGAGACCAGGAGAAAGAGACAGTGGAAGAAGATTGGAAGAAATTTAAGGACTATCTTAATAAATATTACAAGATTAAAGAATGTTAGAATGACATGGACTTAAAAATATTGGTTTTCAGAGACATTAGAGTAAGAAAAGGAATGGAATTAGTAAAAAACCTTTGGGAAATAAGGGAATGGAGTTGCTGATGGGATAATGAAACTAGAATACAAAATGGTGAGGTATGAGGAAGTCGGGGAAATAAGGTTGAGAAAATAAGTTTTGAAATTATACTTGTTGTTTTTTGTTTGTGTTTGTTTTCATTGTAGTTGTTTTGTACTTGTATGTTTTTATTGGAAAATTTAATAAATATTACTTTTAAAAAAAATCATTTGTCTCAAAGAGTTAAATTTTACCACCTTTATTCTCAACCTTGATCCAATGGATGTAACTAATGGTTGTTCCAAAGACCACATTTCTTTTCCCAACCAGCTAGATTACACTGGAAGCCAGTTTTATATACCCAGCACACTGCAGTCTAGCTAAAAAGTTAACTTCCGTGTAGTTTAATAGCACGAAATGTTCTGAAATCTCAGCCCAAGTTACAAAAGGCTGCCTACTATTATTTTGTTCTTAGCGTACTAGGAAATGAAGTGTGTGGGTTTTGGATTTGAGGATCCAGGCCATCTGCTAAACCTATTGGAGGGTTTCTGTGAATTCTAATTTACTGTCAATTTAAAAATAGCCTTGACATTACCCTGTCATTTTCTGTAAATTATATATTATTTTGCTTGCCATTTTTAAATATTATAGCTCTTCTCCTCTGGTTTAATTTAGACTCCTTATCAAATGCACCGATACAGCTCCCCCATCGTAGAAACCAATATTCTTCTCCCCTCCCCACCCCCACTACTATTGTGTGTTAATAGCTATTAAGCAGCTAATGCACTTGGAAGTTGGAGAAAGCACCAAGGAGAGGCGGGGAGCAGCTCTCCTGTTAAGACTGAACATGAAGTGCTTGGAAATATTTGAAACTTGGCTGTAATCCTCAAACCACTTGCTCTGGCACAGTTGAAGAGGGTGCTCCAGGATAAGTGATTTGATGACTGCCGTTTCTACAGCGATGGAGAAAGGCCACGTTTATACTGAAGGGGTGGCATAAGTTAATTGCTCAATTATCCCACGATCGCATGCCAGCCTTTGGCATACTGCTGCTGCACTTTCCAAGCAGAGAGCCCTACAGCTGATATAAAATAAATATGCATTATAAGGAGTTTGCAGCAATTAATGTGCTGCAGCCTCTCCCAGTGCCAGATGCACACCCTCAATACCAGTCAGTGGGTGCCGAATTCAGAGCGCAGAGCAGAAGCCAATACAGTACTCAGCCAGCCAAAGGTGAAATTGTTAGTTTGAGTGGTCACACAACTGAAACAGATCAATGGAGGCAGGGGAGCACTTAGAGAGAACATTCTCCCTCTCCTTTCCATGTCTCAGAACACATGTGATAATGCTTCAGAAGCAGCTATATTTCTGGCCAACTCACAGGTTTTATTGTTCCTTGAAAAGCTATTGCTTTAACTCGCATGCCAAAGGCACAAATCTCCTTGCCTCAAAAAGAAAAAGAGTTGCTTTAGCAATAATATTGCTAAATATATATATATTAAAATGTATACAGCGGATTATGCTCTTGGGCTTAGACAAATTCAATGGTTACTAGTCATTGTGACTATATATTACCTGCAGCATCAGAGACAATGTGCCTTGGGACACCAGTTCCTGGGGAACATGGGCAGAAGAGTGTTGTTGCACACATTGTTAAAAAAAACCTCACTTACATAACACAAATGGAGTCCAGAGGGAAAAGCCTTGATTACTGAAGAAGCTGAACAATCCAGTTCATAATGAACAGGCCTTGCACATAGCATGTGTTATCTCAATGAGCTTCATGCTAAGCAACACCCACACCCACACACTCTCTTGGGTAGTTGACTGACACTGAGAACAAAATTAACCATTAAGTTGCACATTGAATTTTCTCTGCTGATGTCCTATTATTCTCACTAAGTAAACTTGCCAGAAGCACCACCAATGGAGCAACAACCAAAGCAGTACCCAGGGCTGGTCCAAGTGCCAGTTCAAGCACGCAAAGTCCACAACAAAGGGCCAGGTGAGAAGCAGAGTCAGATAAGTTCAAGGCTACATTTGGCATAAGCAGGGGATCCAATAACAGGCAGGGCACAGAGCTGGTACATAGACAGTGTACAGAGCTGCATCAGCAGCTATCCCAGCCAAGTACTGGGGGGCTTTTTGCTGGAGCTGCTGGAAGCACACCCCAAATTCAGCCTCCTATCCCTTCTTTCCAGAGGTTTCCTTGAGGAGTCCTTGCCTGTAGTCAGGCACTTCTCTGGATGGGGCAGGTTTCCATCAGGCATTTATGGTGAGACCTTTCCCTTGGGCTTTGAACCCATTTGGCCTCCATGTCATAAACTGAGCTTTCCTTGGGTGCGGACAGCCCTTTCTCAGCCTTGTCACATGATCCTGGGCCCTTGCCCACAGATGGAGCTTGTCCCAGGACTGGTCTGAGGCCGTATCCTCCTAGCTCTTCTCTGAGGAGGACTGTGATGTCACATAAATGTTCTGAGTTTTTTTTTTTCTTTTTCACCCTCACGCAATCTGTTGGAAATTTCTGCCTCCAAAGAATATTCAGTTAAATCCCCAACCCACCCCACAGCACACAATTTCACCACCTACAAATAGCCTGGAGAATTTTGGGATGCCATTTTAACAAGTAACTACCGTAAGCCACTAAGCACAATAATAATTGTGTGAAACTTATGGAGCATGTTTATATCTCTGGGTAATGTGCACACAATATAGGCCCATCCACAATTCTGGTTTTCCTGGCAAGTTTCAATACGGAGAGTGAATAAAGGTAACAACACTTGAAGAGATCGTGTTCGTTTTCCATCTGCGCCATGCTCTGCGCCTCTTGCTTGTGAACTCTGCTGCCCTTCTGTGCTCTCGCTCAAGCTAAACAAGCATCGAATGTGATCTATTTATAAAGCAATCAAGAATTAATATTTAGTGGCTGCGTGGCCATTCGGCTTCTTGCAGGAGTCTATGGGGGCCTGCATATTTTCCAAGCTGCTAATAATACAAATAAGACAGTTAGTATATTTTAAAGTCTCTAATAATAAATTGGAAAGGTCAACTATGCAAGGCTAATATTTATTTTATCTCATGTCCCTGCCCCAGTGAGAACTAGGTAAGAAAAGAGAAAATTATGCATATGTCAGATATTCAGTGGAAAATCAATTTGTTTCCCCCCTCCCCTGAACACAATTTTCGATGATGATAGATGATAGATAGATAGATGATTGATAGATAGATAGATAGATGATAGATAGATAGATAGATAGATAGATAGATAGATGATAGATAGATAGATAGATAGATAGATGATAGATAGATAGATAGATAGATAGATAGATAGATAGATAGATGATAGATAGATGATGATAGATAGATAGATGATATAGATAGATGATAGATAGATAGATAGATAGATAGATAGATAGATAGATAGATAGATGATAGATAGATAGATAGATAGATGATAGATAGATAGATAGATAGATAGATAGATAGATAGATAGATAGAGATAGATTAGATAGATGATAGATAGATAGATAGATAGATAGATAGATAGATAGATAGATATAGATAGATATAGATAGATAGATGATAGATAGATAGATAGATAGATAGATAGATAGATATAGATAGATGATGATAGATAGATAGATAGATAGATAGATAGATAGATAGATGATAGATGATAGGTAGATGATAGATAGATGATAGATAGATATAGATAGATGATAGATGATAGATAGATAGATAGATAGATAGATGATAGATAGATAGATAGATGATAGATAGATAGATAGATGAAAGAAAGAAAGAAAGAAAGAAAGAAAGAAAGAAAGATAGATAGATAGATGATAGATAGATAGATAGATAGATAGATAGATAGATAGATAGATAGATAGATGATAGATAGAGATAGATAGATGATAGATAGATAGATAGATAGATAGATAGATAGATGATAGATAGATAGATAGATAGATAGATAGATAGATGATAGATAAATAGATAGATGATAGATAGATAGATAGATAGATAGATAGATGATAGATAGATAGATAGATAGATAGATAGATAGATAGATAGATAGACAGACAGACATAAGGAGAGCCTGCTGGATCGGGCCAATGGCCCATCTAGTCCAGCATACTGTCACAGTGTCCACCAAGATGCCTGTGTGAAATTTGAAAGCAGGAACCAAGCACTAAGTGCTCTCCCCTCCTGTGGTTTGTGATTCGAGGACCCGATCCCCACTTGGGGAATAAAGACACGTGGACATAGTATATTAGGTTAATGGGCATGTGAGAAGGTATTGGCTTAGGCATTGGACCACAGCAAATTTCACTCCACCCACTCGGGGAGGGGTGAGTCTGAAAAGGGGTTAACCACTAGTAGGGGAAGCCTGTTGATGCTAATACAACTATAAGCTCTCCCCTGATGTCACCGAGGGTCGTGCCAAGGCCCCCCACCACACAGGCATAGGACAGGATCCACGACTGCTGGATTCCTTTAACAGAATACCCATAAGTGAAGGGGTAGGCGATGGCCACACCTTGTGATGGTCACACCTTGCCCTTCCATACACCAACAACACATTCCAATGCCTAACCTCCAATACCGAGAAAGTTGTGACGATTGCTACGAGGTAGGCAAAAAAAACCAATAGGCCGGTGCCAATTAATTTGCCAATTGGAAAAAAACTCCTACCAGGCCCCCTGGGCAACCAGGGCGATCAACCGTGGGTCCATAGCAAGGTCAAGAGAAGCTATGCCCTAAGGGAATAGTGGGTGGGCAACTTGTGGCGAAAATGGGAATGCAATGGTGAAAATAGCTGGCGCGGCCGCATTTGAGCAGCTAAACCATGCCCCCTTTGTGACTCCTGATTGGGCACCCGGCAGGGGGCGTGGCGCACCAGCTATGTTGATGGCCAGGGGGCTAGTAGCACCCTGTGTGACACGGGAATCGTCTCCCACTCACAACCCCTCCCCTCCGGAAGGAGGAGAGGCTTTCCAGCAACTGGTATTCAGAAGAATTACTGCCTCCCACTGTGGAGGCAGTGCATAGCCTTGATATCCTTCAATGGATACCAAGTTTAGATGGATACCTAGTCTAGATGGATAGTTATTCCAGAAAACGTTCAAAATTCATGGTAGTCTATATGTAGCTCAACACAGTGTATAGCACATCCTTCAGAGATGATGTTCTAAAGTTTAAGAGCAGGAGTAACAAATCGAAGTGAAGAGAGAAAATGCATGTGTAGAAGAGGGAACTAAAAGAAGTCCAGGCATATAAGGTTCGGGGTAATGTCCCACCTCCCCAGCAAATCTACAGTCCATGGAACTGCCCTTTTCTTGCCTGTAAAAGAAACCAGCAATGTTGTTAGCACACTTGTAAACCATTAGAAAAAGCAGGATCTCAGTATGCGCTAAACCATTCCTTACTTTCTAAAACAAGATACCAAAGTCTGGGAAGTGATGCCTGTAACTTAGAATTACTCTTTTGTAAATTCAGGTATAGGGATAGATCAATATTCAGAAGAGAGCACTCTTCAGATCGGACATTATATTTCCCCTTCATATACTGCAAGACTGAACTCGGGTTCAAATTAGAGTAGCCCTTTACACATCTTCAAAAGAAGAAGACAATAAAGGTAAAAGATTTGCATAAAAGTTGGCATGTGCAAATTTACATGGATAGATGCAAATCTAGAAATAATTACCGGTACTATAACTTAAAATAGAAACACAATACCTCTTACCATGTCTTTGTGCTTGTTCAGTCTGCCATTCACATGCTAACAGCTGATGAAAAACTTCTTATGGTTATGGTTGTTTATTTTTAAACTGGGCTTGGACTGGACAGCCCTTCAAAAAGAGGACTGTCATGTGTTAAATTGGGACACATGGCCTCAACTTGAGGTCTGGAGCCAATGCTGGTTGCACTGGCAGTGCAGTGCAAGAGATCTTGGGATCATTAAACTGACTTGAGGTCGAATATCTCCTATGCTTTATGTGTAGCAGTAGCATTTAGAGATTTTTAAACTATGTGATTTAGGCAGTGTGTGACACAGTTTCTCTATATGGAACCAACAACATCCAGAACAATATAGTGTGTCCTAGGCCTTTATGGAGGAACCCTCAAGACTCTGGTGGGTAGCAGAACCCTGGAGACATTTATCGACAAAATATCACTCACAATTATTTCTTCTCACAAATTCCCACTGATGTAAGAGTAAACAGGAAAGGTAGCAATTAGCCCCTATTCAGGAGAGCTGACACTTTGAAACTAGCTTGGCCGATTACATACAGACAAACTACATACACATACACTTATTTTTAGCTGTGTCTCAGTGCTGGTTCTTATTTCACCCCACGGAGATACACTTATACCCCTAAGCCTTAGCTCACAAAATATTTGAGGCGAGGGTGCTGGGGCACTCAAAAGGGGTTTTCATACTCTCCTACCGTCAGCTCCTCTGAGTTGAAGAGGGCCTCCAAAACCATTCCTTGAAAATACTTGATGTGGCTGCTAAACTTAAACTTCAGCTTGGCGCTACAATGCCTCAGTAAAGTAAGTGGCATTTGGCAGGCCTCTGTGATGAACGCTGCACGCCTCAGCTGCTCCGCTTTTGGTTAGGCTACATACCTGCGCGAGATCCAACCGCTGCCCCGTCCTTATTCTTGCGGTGGTGTCTGTTTAATGTCAGAGGCAGACGCAAGGGACTTGTGCCAACACGTGGTGGAGGGCCCACAGCAGACTCTTCAAAACTATAACTGTGCATTAAGGCTGTGTTTTGGCTAGACTCTCTCTCGGGTGGCTTATTTTTACTACTTTTTAATTACTCTAATTGAAGAGGAGAATATTTCCCTCTGTTGCTCTAGTTCACTTACTTCTCCAAGCCCTGCTTCGCTGCCTCATCTCTTCCCCCTGATGCTTTCAGAGCAAAATGACAACAAAAACCTTCCCGCTTGTCATATAACCACATAATGTTGGGGGTTTGTTGGGGGTTCTCCTTCTTCTTCTCCTCCTTCTCCCTTCCTTCCCCCTTACAGCTGGAAGGTGGAAACACATGAATTTCATTAGCGAGGTTGGCTCTGAAGTTGACACACCCTACTGCACATAAACACAAGGATTGGCTTGCTCTCTTTTAATAAACACAGGCCTTTAAAAATATATGTCTCTTGCCATATTTGTTTAAGGAATTTCATGTTTACAAAGGGAGAGGGGACCCCTGTGAGAAGAACAAGCCTACCATTTAGCTGCAATTGGGGTGGAGGAGTAGCAGGAAAGGGATCAGGCTGGTGGGAGGAGGGCTCCATTCCCTACTGCCTGGAATGCAGAAACTCCCCCCACCCACCCGCTTGCAAAATCTGGCAACTGTACCGGAGTATATGTAATCAGCTTTCTCCAGGCACAAAGGCATGTGCAGCCTCTGCAGCAAAGGTCTATGCTACAGTTGGCCCAAAGGCATGTGGGTGGGTAAGTGGGTGGAGGGCCTGGGGGAACCACAGCTACAATCGAGGCGAGGACAGTAGGTTTCTTAGGTTGTTGCTTGCACAAAAAACTAGCACTCTCAGGGGTACATTTTGGGCAAAGGAAGTAAGGTTTCCATTGCACAGAAAACAGACAATAAATCAAGGATGGGAAACCTTAAGGCTTGGGGGATGGAGGGGGTGTGTGGCCCTCCAGGGCTTTCCGTCTGGCCTTTGGGACTGTTCCCAGCCACACCCCATCTCCCCAGGCCACACCCTTCTCAGACCCTGTTTTGCACTCTTTCAGAATGCTTTAGCCTGGCTGGAGTGTGTCCTTTAATTCTGATAATTCCTCTTGCTTGGCTGGAAGGATTAGGATCTCTCTCTCTCTCTCTCTCTCTCTCTCTCTCTGTGTGTGTGTGTGTGTGTGTGTGTGCAAACTAGCCTGTTGTGCAAAGGTAAATTTACATTACTTGCTCCTCCCACTTTCTCATCTGTCCACCACTGGCATGTGGTCCCCAGAAGGTTGCCCCAGAAGGGAAGGTGGCCCTTGGGATAGACAAGTTTCCCAGCCCTGCTATAAGTGCACCGACTTCAAATGTTAAGAAAGTGGGGGGGGGATAGCAGGTGCTCTCTTGGTTATGTCCACTGGCTGAAACTGAAGCATTGGCTTTGACTACTTTTTCTGCTCCAGTTCTGATGCTGCACTGCTTTGTCTCACAGGTTTACACATGCTCGGCTCCTTCTTTAGTTGGATACCTAGCATATGCTAAGAGAGGTTACTTGCTTTGGCCTCTATGATTTCCCCTTTGAAATATTTGCATTGCAGTGTATTTCTGCTGTACAGAAACAGCAAAATCATGCAAGGAAGTGAGCTAGTGAGGGTTGGGGTGTTGCAATGGAGTAAAAGAGGGCACGATGTTACAAGGACAGAACAAAGGGCACTCACACACATATTGTGTAATAATGGCCCACGCTTCTGCTGGTCTGCACTACCTTACTTGTGATAGCATTGAATTTGGTGTCAGAATCAGTAAACTTTCTCCTGGAACGAAGACCCTTCCTCCTTGAAACCGCATGCAAGAATACTATAGCCAAGCTTTCTCCTGCCTATGGAAAACATCTGTGTCTTTGTGACATTAACAGCCATTATTCTAATCCTCATCCTCATTTCAGATCTGCATGCATGCCGATAAAGAAGGCACCTCATTCTGGGGAAAGGTGCAAATACTGTTATGCTTAACAGGTCTGGAAGGATCATAAGTGAATGCAGACGTACAGAGATATTCAGCATAGCTATTCATTAAAAACACAGTGGAAGCCTGCTACAGCCACATGACAGCATTGGACCCAAACCAATCTGTCTGCCCCCACCCACCACTTTCCACTCCAACTGCCATGTGTGGCAGGGCTGTGGATATGGTGATAGGCCCCACCATCCCATTAAGGCCTACTGAACTGTGTGTGAGAGAGAGTTGTGGATCAGACAGCAATGAAAAATCAGCAGCAGCACTGCAGAGAGAGTGAACTCATCCTCCATTTAAAAAGAGAGAAAAAGCTACCTTTTCCAGAAATCATTCAGGAGATATCAGTGGCCCCGTGTAGTATACATCAACAATGATCAGTACATGTTTCCACTGTTAATGAAAACTTCCAGTTTCCTTTGAGCCTTCACTGGATTTGAATGAAGAAGCAGAGAGCAATTTTAGAAGCACAGCTGCTCTTAAATTAACTTTGTGCCCAAAATGAGCAATGTGTATATATTCTTCACTACATGAATCCGAAGTACAATCAAAGCCACACCATTCTGATTTTAGCTAACTCCTAAAAGTTTGCATTAAAATTCTACTTACTCTTCTTCCCTAGTTGTAAGAACACCCTGTTAGAATTTTGGTACCGATCACAGTACTGCTATCCATCACACTTCTCATGAGTGTTCTCTGCTGCCCCTTGTGGCATCACTATAGGAACAGTCCCAGTCTCGAACAAGCGATTTTCTCTTCTTCCTTACCCCCCAGTCAGCCAGCAATCAATCAGTGTTGTACACTTCTGTAGCTCTCTTCATGTGCATATGTCAGAGCGCTTAGCAGTCATTAAAACCAAACAAAATAAAAGAACATAAATTACAAAGGAAGGGAAATTGAAATAATTATTTAAAGGGCTGATTTAAAACACAAACAAACAAAACTGGGAAGGTAAGCCAGAGGTGGCAAAGGTTCATTCAGTTACCAGGAATAAGCTACATTTTTTCACCCTTCAGGTTCATCTCCTGGATGCAGGAATGTGCAAAAAGGTTATTGGACTGACCTTTCACCTTGGCCAACTTGATGTCCAAATGTTACTTAGCTGTACAGGATAGGAGATTAAAGAGATAAAGCACACTACTTAGGAAACATTTGTCCATGCAAATAACTGGTGTGTCTGCCAACTACTGGTGAGACACTGGAGAATTTCTAAAAATTAGTTGGGAACTCTCCCGGCATAGCTGGACTTGGGAGGCATCTTTCTGTACTTTCACAGCCAAATAGAGATTTGATGTCTCTGTGTTCTGCGTGGTATGATTATATCCAGAATGACTCAAAAAGACACTCCTGCAGGCAAAGTTCATTTCAGGCCTGATGCGATGCCAGCTGAAATCAGTGTGGAGAATCCCCACTGACCATTGCAGATGCAGACTCTTAGGAGAGGGATTGCATTCCTCCAGGGCTGGATTAACTCTTATGCTAAGTACTCTTTGGCACAGGATCACAACTGGAGCCTACGGTTTAATTTTCTATGTGTTCCTTGCTGTGGACAATGTAAATATCTTGGTTGCTTTCTTGCACTGAATTCCATTAGTTCCATGGGCCAGAATAGGACCGGCTCACTTTTAAAGATGAAGCAATGGTTGAAGCTCAGATACAGAGGTTTAATTTGGGGCAGAGAGGTCTTGCTTACCTCAAATAATGGAATGGCCTTCATGCTACTGTTTGCCTAGCACTGATTTCATGTGGAACATTCAAAACACAGGGTATAAGAAGCCCAACATTTTCAGCACCACCTTTTTTTCCCAAATCTTCAGCCACCCATGTAGATGCCCCACTTTGTAGGATCACAGTTTCTTTTACTCTGGGCCAGCTAGGTGGTTGGTTGCCTACAATGACATTTTGCTATGGGCAGCACCAGAGGAAACACTGGCTCATGAGAACACGCTGGGAGCCTGAAGCAATCATGGCTTGGGGCTCACTGAGATGTCAGGCACAAGAAGCAAGAGGCAATGGAACAGGAAGATTGCATGTTAGAATCCAATGTTAAAACAAATCTGCACGCCATTAATTTTTGGCTCAGATTTGTTCATTGTGTCTGATTCCCCAGAGACACCCAGAATATGCAAGCCATCCATGGGGACAACATGAATAACAGGGATATGTGCATAGGGATTATCAAATGCTAAAAAAAACCAAGCGAACTTTCCATGAAGTGGGAGGGATATTGGCCTGACCTTTTGCTCCAGCCAACCTGGATGTCAAGATGTTACATAGCTGTAAAGGAGAAGTGATTAAAGATCTAAGCACAGTACTTAGGAAACATTTGTCCATGCAAAAGACTGCTGCTGGTGGAAAAAAGCTGGTGGAAAATAGTTTCTATGCTGGGGGAAGCAGTAGTTTTGTATGTGTGTAACATTTAATATCTCTGTTACGGTGCCAATATATACCTTGGGTCGTCTCTGGATCCAGCTCTGTTCCCTGGTGCTGTTCGCTGCACACAATATTAAATGAACCTGCTGGAGATTAACATAAATGAGATATTTTCCACTGTGTGACCAGTTGTGTGTCTTGTTAGGCAAGAGTTCCAGAATGACAGAGCTGGAAAGTACCAAGAGGCCATCAATTACAGCAAGGGAATTGTAAAAACACTAGAGGAAGCAGGGGGAGAAGGAGCTACAACCAGGGTCGTAGAAAATGCACAAGGAGAGCATATAAATACCTTGTTCTAAAAATAGAACAAATCGACAGCCATTACAGTTTGAGACCTGTGAAAATTCAGAGGGAGAGGTGACTACTCAAAGGAGGGGCAGTGTTCTCTGCGGCCAGGTACCCACCTTCTGCTTGCAGTGCTTGTGAAAAGGGCAGTTCATAGGGCAAACCTTTCATCTGTGAAAGGAGAGTCTCCCTCAAAGCTTAAAGGAAGAGGAAGAAACTGAAGTCAGAGGGCGTGGGCCACACCTTCTGAATCTGAACCCCCTTTTTTGATCCAGCTCTGAGCTGCAAGGAAGGAGCATGCAAAGGAACATTCTTGGTGTTTTTGAATCATATTGGTCATTAATTTACATCCAACTTCCTTTTACTATAAGCTAGCCCTAATAACGACAAGCTGGCAATATTTGATTGAACGAAACCCTTTAAACATGTAGCAATACTCTCTCCTTACTGCATCGGAAAACATGTTGTTTGGCAATACAAGACAGCACCCTGCATCCCTGGACCCAACATTTGCAAGCTGTCCTCCATGAACTCGCTCAAAGTAGCATCCCCGTAAACAAGTGACTTTGCTGGGGCTAAGACTGCATTGCTTATCTGCATTATGTCTGCCATGCAGGGGACCATTTCCGCTTTATGTTGTTCCCTCATAAAGAGCTAAATTATTTAAAAAAGAAAAGAAACATTTTCTTGAGTGGTTGCAGGTCACTCTGGATCAGCGAGGTTTAACTTTAGTGTGTTGCAATAAAATATTAATACTGAGTCAGTGTGTTTATTTCTCCAAGCGTCTGGAGCCCCCGAGTGTTTATGTGCTGAGATTAGTAGAAAGTGTGTCCATGCATAGCAGTGTTGTACTTAGAGAGTTCTGAGGTTTCAGGACTTCAAGGGTGTCCCTGAGAAATCAACGGCACACAAGTCTTTGTGTTATCTGAACTGTTTGATCGGGAATGCACCCTGGAGGATTGGATCCCACACCGGCAGCACAACGTATTGTCAAGTCGCTAATAACGAAAACAGAAAAGCAGATTTCTCAAAGGCCAGTTCACACAATTAAGTTGGGCATGTTGAGAATGTAGGTTGAGAGGATCCCTGCGGAATGCAGTACATTTTTGAGTGGTCATGTGCTTGATCCACCATATGCCCAGCATCAACCTTTATTCACCGCAGCACAATAACGCTACCCAAGGAATATATCGAGTGGTAACTTTGTACATGTGAGATGAGTGAGCACAGGATATATATATATATATATATATATATATATCGCCTGGTGAAGCATGACCACATGAACTGAATACAGGAATCCCCGCAGACACACTGAGATTGACCCACATTTTAAGCGCACTGGTTTAGTCATATAAATTGGCCTTCAAGTTTCTGTGATTAAGGCAATCAGATAGGCATGGGAACCACTGAGCTTCTTGGGCTTGCCGATCAGAAGGTCGGCGGTTCAAATCCCCACAATGGGGTGAGCTCCCATTGCTCTCTCCTAGCTCCTGCCAATCTAGCAGTTTGAAAGCTTGCCAGTGCAAGTAGATTAGGCACCGCTGTGGCGGGAAGGTAAATGGTGTTTCTGTGCACTCTGGTTTCCGACACGGTGTCCCGTTGCGCCGGAAGTGGTTTAGTCATGCTGGCCACATGACTCAGAAAGCTGTCTGTGGACAAACACCAGCTCCCTCAACCTGAAAGTGAGATGAGCACCGCAACCCCATAGTCACCTTTGACTGGACTTAACCATCCAGGGGTCCTTTACCTTTTACCTCTTAATGTCTGTATCCCAAGGTTATTGTTGTTTGTTTTTAAATTCCTAGCCAATGGAGACTGCGAGCTAAGGCACATGACCAGGGGCCAATATGATGCTCCCCTGCTGGACTGTACCACTTCAGATTGCAGATGGGGACACAAATGTTTGAATATTCAGTCATGATATTAAAAACAAATAACCTCTGCACGCACGCACATGCACACACACTCTTCTAGCATGTAAATACAACATTCTAGCTACAGTAGTTGAGCATCCACATGAGAGAACATTTAAACATTAAAGTTTGTAGTCAATGCTAGTTCTTCATAGAGCAGATCCATTGAAATTAATGACCCAAAGCTATTATGAAGTGGCTGAGGGTGGTGTGCCTGCTTTACTTTCCAGGAAACATTTCTTAAGAAAAAATGTTATGTGTTGTTCTCTGTAGTTTGCAGCATCATATACAGTCAGGAACACTTCTTAAGGTATTGGTACACAGTGACTATTTCCTTTACACCAGCCTTGGGGACCCTGGACCCTCCAGATGTTTTTGGATGCCAGCAGGACCAGTGTTCAAGGGTGATGAGAGCTGTAGTCCAGCAACAGATGAAGGGCTTCAGATTGTTCATCCCTGCATCACCCAGACCATTTTCAGATTTTGCTCAGAGAGCAAACATGCCCCATGTTGCATAGACTATTTATTTCAGCACAATCATTTAAACAGAAAGACCAAAATGAAAAAAGAAAGAAAAGAAAAGAAATATGTCAGAAATACAGGAATGGAACTGACAGCTTTTATTTTATTTTATGTTATTGATGGAAACAAAAAATTGAGATAGTCCTGGTTGAACCAGGTCCAGATTCACCTTATACACACACCCAGTCTAGACTGACTAACTCAGCAAGTACTGAGACTTTAAGAACAGGAAGCAACTTGATTTTTGTGTTCCAAAGGTCAGCCAAGGAAGGACAGGAGCAGCAGCTTAGGGAACTTCAGCGGAAAAAGGATATTGAAATGACCTTCAGTCCAGCTTTGCAGGGAGGTCCATTTCCCTTGTTCCCATCCAAGTGGAAAGACTTCTTGCCTCTTGGCTGCGAACCTCTCTCACATGCCATGTGCAGAGAGGTACCATCGCAGCTTCATTGTTATTTGCAGCCAGTGCTCTCCAAAAGGATGAGTCACAGAACTGAGGTCCCGGCCTTGTTGCATGTACTGTCTGTCTCGATTTCCTTGTTATGGTTTTCAGTCTGGCAATGATAATCAAGTGCTAAAGGAATGAGTGTTGCTTGAAAGGAAATTCACGCTACTGGGCCGATTTGGCTTTGCTGCATGTAGGAAATGCTTTTAAAACACTGTAGCTCTCTTACACTGAGCATTTTTCCACTGCGGGGGATCTCAACTGTCTGAACTGTACTATGTACTATGAATTAGGTTCAAATGTCACCTCTGCCTTGAGCTTACTAGGTGGGCTCGATCAAGCTCCTCTCTCAGCCCCAGTCCCCTCCCTGTCTGCCATAAGAGGGGCAACGAGACTGACTTTACCATATACAGTTGTTTATTTTATGTTCTATTTTTATTTACATAGAGACTTCTGCTCCACCCTCCTCAACACCATGCACTGCTCAGAGTGGCTTGCAACAGTTTAGTATAATAAAATGAGCACATTAAAGTAAAAATGCATTAGCAAAACAATCATACTAGACTGGGGAGGAAGGCATTGTGGAGGATGAACTGTTAGATCCAAAGCTCATGTCAGGAGAGTGGGAGGAAGCACCTATCCAGCATGGTGTAGTGGTTAAGAGCAGTGGACTCGTAATCTGGTGAACCAGGTTCGCGTCTCCTCTCCTCCACATGCAGCTGCTGGGTGACCTTGAGCTAGTCACACTTCTCTGAAGTCTCTCAGCCCCACTTACCTCACAGAGTGTTTATTGTTGGGGGAGGAAGGGAAAGGAGATTGTTAGCCACTTTGAGATTCCTTAGGGTAGTGGAAGGCGGGATATCAAGTACAAACTCTCTTCTCTCTCTCTCTCTCTCTCTCTCTCTCTCTCTCTCTCTCTTTTCTCTTTAAAAAAAAAACAACTGAAGGTTTTCCATCCCATTGGTTCCCATGGGAAGGAAAATGCATATGTCCATCCCAGGAGCAGTGAGATCCCTTTTCGAGGGGTGTGTCATTAGGAGGACCATGCCAGAATGCATGCCAGTCTGCTCTCCACCAATGCCACCCTCCACTGGAGTACAGTGGAGAGCAGACTGGCAGTGGACTTTGTGTTCAGCCCTCTCAACATGGGGGAATCCCCTGCCCTCTCTCTCGGCCCTTGGAAAAGGAGATCCACATGATCCTATGGCTTTGAGGAATGCAAAATCCAAAAATAAAAAGGTCGTAAAAACAACAGTTCGAAACTGCAGATAAAAGATACTAATCAGGTAAAAGCTTGCCAAAATAAAAACATCTTTATTACCTTGAAAATATAACCAGAGAAGGGGGTCACCCACATCAATTCCCCTATCTCTTGCTGCCATTAGCTATGCCTCCAGTCTAGTTGTGACACAGAGAAGGGTCTCTCCTTCAGATCCTTTGCAACAGCCAGGATATAGCAGGGAGTAAAGTAATCACTCAGTTACTCTGGACCCAAACCAAAACCACTTTGAACTGTTGAAACACTACGCTAGTATTAGGGGTGTGTGACATGGAATTTTATTTTGAAATAAAAATACAGGAAGAACACGGCTGGAGTTCTAATTAAGAGGAGGAAAGGAAAAATTCCCCATGAAGCATCGGTTGTGAAAGTGGCCTGAAATTGGGCATGATCCAGAAGAAAGTAAGTTGTATCTTTGATAAGTTTCTCATTGTCTACTAAGCATAATAGCTAACAGAACCACCTTTTCAGAGTATCTCTTTATACTAAACATTGGGAACAAGCAATGTGAGGAGTTTGTTGCCTCAGTTACCTGCTCAAGGGCTTCTCAGATGAATCTGGTTGGCCACAGTTAGGAACACGATGCCAAATTAGATGGTTTTCTTGTCTGATTCAACAGTCGTCTTCTCATGCTATATCTTATTCCAATAATAAAAAAACCATAACTTCTGAGCATTAAACTGCATTAAAAAGATATGCACCAATATTTCTCAAGTTCAACTCTAAATATGCCCAGTTCAGCATCAGGTTACAAAAAAGGAGGGGTTATTAATTAGTTTGATTCTCCCAACATTGGATTTTTGTTTTTCACACTGGGGAACAGGGAAAGAGAATTTAAGCTATGCCCCTTTAAAATTCCACCCCATCAACGGATGCCCAAGAGATTAGCTCTGCTTGACATAAACACTTGCACTAGATGCATTAAGTCTGCCACCCCACCCCCACCCCACCCCAGCCACAAAAATAAAAAGAAATTAGACAAGTCGTAATAGTACCATAATAAAACTATAAAAGCCAGAGACTGCTTCAGGCATTTGACATGCATCTTGGCACTTTTAATGAGGAAAAACAAAAGACTTAAAAGTGTGTCCTCAACAGTGTGTGTGTGTGTGTGTGTGTGTGTGTGTGTGTGTGTATGCAGTATTGAAAACAGAGGGGGATTGTGACAGTGCAAAGGAGGGGGGTGTTACTCACTAAACCCCACCATTCTCAAGGGTTGTTGTAAATCTCTTCAGCTGAGTTAACCCCGCCTCACTCCTCATGCTACATTAGGCTTGTTGTGCTCCCTTTGGTTTATGGAGGATTGTGGTGGTAAATGAGGTAGAACAGGAACTGCAGTATCAAGGGATAGGTTGACTGTCTTTACCAGCCTGCTACATTAAGTGAAAATTTCCCCTCTTTTCTTTCTCTCTGCTCTAGCCATATTACAATTTTCAGTCACGGGAACACTCCCGAAAGTCACTTCCATGACTAGCCAACATATGAATGTTTGAAATATTTCACTTGTGTGTCTATTCACAGTACACTCTGGGTGTGGGTGTGTAGGGGGGAGAACCCTCCTGCACAGTTGCTGGAAATTGTAGGAGGGAAGAATACTGTTGTGGTCACATCCTGCTTGCAGGCTTCCCATGGGCACCCGGTTGGCCACTGTGAGAACAGGATGTTGGACTAGATGGGCCATCGGCCTGATTCAGCAGAGGTATCCTTATGCTCTTTCACACAACAAACCACTAAATATAATAACAAAAATGATTTTAAGGTAGTTGTAGAGTTAGACAGGCAATAAGTTTTTTCGGTGGGGGTTTGGAACAGTGAAAAACCCTGGGAACCGGCCAGCAGAGGGAATGAGTCTACCTACCACAAGGAGTGATTCCTTTTTAAACCATTAACTCTGAAAAATGATCGTCTCCAGCTTCAGACTCCCTTTAACTTACTCTTAAAACTACTGTATCCAGTGGAGTGGAGAATTCTGCTGACAACAAAAGACTGGGAGAGGAAGACATAACCCTTTTTCAACATGCCATGTTCCTGGTGTAAAGTGTGCCCCATCAGGCTGTTTCTACTGTAATCTCTGCACAGCCTCTACCATACACAACCCTTCACCCATCCCCCAGGTGTATGAGGTTGCAGGATCCACAGGGGCAGCAGGGGCATGCCTCTAAGGAATGCTTTGCCCACTGCTGCTGCCATGGTGGCATTGACAGCTGTGGTGCACTCCTTGCAGGTCGTATCTGCCACCTCGTCAGCAGCCCCCTGCCCCGTGCCTCTTAGTAAATGGGAGGCACTGATGTTCCTTCTCCCTGATCTCCATCTTTTGTTACTCCTTTTCCTCTGATGGGGGGAGGGGACAGGACATCATTTTGTAGTGTTCCTTGGGTGCCAAAATGTCTTGAGTCAACCCTGTGTGTAATAAATCTCATATGAACAAAATGATATAATACAAGCCTGTTGGATCAGCCCATTGGCCCATCTAAACCAGCATCCTATTCTCACTGTGGCTAACCAGAAGCTGGTGGGAAGCCTGCAAGCTGGACATGAATTCAACAGAGCAGCATCTGGCATTCAGAGGCATGATGTCTCTGGCAGTAGAAAAAATCTCCTTTTTCTGTGTGCCTGGACTTCCAGAATGAGGTGGTGAGCTTTCAGTCACTTGAATGGCCACAGCACATGACTGGTAAGCTACATTTCAATTGGTAGTTTATGAACTTTCAGCCTACATTTCATGAAAGAAGCCTCAACTTCACTGGAATATTCAATTCTCAACTCTGACATCTTATATCCATCCAACAGAGTTAAAAGGATGGAATGAAAAGAAGGAAAGTGGGAAACAATGTTTAAAATATTATTTCACTTCTTCTTTAGACCTTCTTGATCTGCAACCAGTTGTGTACATGTGTCACAACCCACTTGGCCCCACCTCATTTAAGATACTCCCCAGAGCAAATGCACCAAGGGCAGGGCAAATTTGAAATTGCAGAGGCCTCCAATTTCTCTGATGTTCCTCAAGGAAGCCTCCTTAATATTTCAATCATCTGCAGAGTGCTTTCTTTGGGCACGCCATCTGGATTCAACCTCACATCAGCCCCAAAAGAAACTTCTATTTTGTTTGCTTAAAAAGCAACACAGTTTGTTTGTTTGTTTGTTTGTTTGTTTGTTTGTTTTTTAAAAAAGACGCCCAAAAGCACCTCGGAAACTTAAAAGCAGAACATGAAGACAGCAGTCTTCTCTTATTCAAGTCAGCTTCTAGAATTCAAAACCATGCTGTTTCTGAGCTGGAAGCTCAATGACTTGCACTGACAGAGCAGAGCTGGAGTGGCCTGCGACGGGTTAGAGGCTATGTGTGAATCGTCAGGCAAGGGGACAGAGCCCAGTTGGTTTTCCCCAGCTGCCTAGCTGTGCCTGTTAAAATTAAGAATCAGGGAAGAATGAATTTGGTCTGCTTTTGAATTTGGTCTGATACTCCTGTGTGCCTGTGGATCAGAAATCAACTCCGACCACACACTACTCTGAATTTTGCAATGCCTTTTCGGTGGAAAAAAAGAGAAACAAAACTATGTATTTTATATAAGAGATACATTAAAAATCATATTTTATGGATCAAACACATTGAAAAGTGTACTTTACATTAAAAAATGGTCAAAGAAGACATGCCAACTGCCTATAGTGGGACAGGACAGGACAATTGGTCAGAGCAGAGTGGAATGGACATACGTTTGAGTTCCAGTGAGACTGAAAGGCGACCGAAATGGCTGCTCAGGCCATCTCCACTTGCAATGAAGTTCACATTAGGTTGTTATGCAACAGATTCAGCTCACGTTTAGCAAATACAGCATTACAAAAATTCACAGATCGCTTGAAAACTTTCATTTGAATAAAATATCTTTGTTCAGACATAGCAAAAGGAGCATCACACTGGGCACATCAGACTGCTGTGCAGAGCACACACTCCCATGTTTCTTTCCAAAGCCCCATCAAATCAAGCCCATCACCCTCATATCTGAAATTAGAATATATCCTCCTGCTGGTTTAGAGAAGGCTACGTTGCCACTGGATATTGGGGAAACTGCCATAGCCTTTGTAGTCAAATCATTTCCACCAGCCTGGCTTCACAAAACTTGGACCACATCCCAATCATTTTCTGAGCTGTGTTTATGTAGATGTTTAAAGAAGGAGCAAAAGGGTTTTAGGGAGGAGGTAATCATGTAAGGCTGTGAGAGAAGAGAAGAGGGGAAGCAGAACTTCAGGTTACATTGCCACACACTTGTTTTGCTGCCGAAATGTTTTGCACTAGCAGAACTGTTGCATAAGAGAATGCACAAGCAAGTCGTTGGTGACTTTGTTGCACGGTGGATTGTGCAATCTGTTACAAAATGGGTTTCTGCTAGTGCAACTGTTGCATTGCATCCCTCTGTTGTGCAGCATTAAAACTCACCCATCTGCTAGAGAAAGAGCCCTTGTCCTAGCAGACCGAGAAGACTGAACAGCAGGTACACCCCCTAAGGCTTGTGTTTTCACAGAAAATTTATAAGGCAGAATTAATCAATTTACCACAGCCTCCTCCTGATTAAAAAAGAAGAAGCAATATTATTTATTACATCTCATGCACAGATCATTTTTTTTACTATATCTTCTACATCTGCATTATTTTTATATCTGCTTTGCTCTCAACTCCATTTAAACCCATTTTGCTGGATCACTCTGGTAGCATTCCTTATATGATTTTCAGTGGCAAACAGGTTTGGAACAGGTGACTGAATGAGAGAAGCGGGGAAGGAAGCAACTGGGGAACCCTGTTCCAACAATCCTAGGGAGAGGGGAGTGAGGTGCAGGGGATGGAGTGTTCAGATCAGAAGAAGCTTGATATGCTGCAATAATTTTCCTTCCTCTGGTTCATCCACCAACTTTGGGGAACTAGGCTATCACATTAGCAAGCCTTCCAGCGTGGTGCTACTGGGGAAGTCACCTTTATCCATTGGGGTTCCATCCCTCAGGAGACCAGTCCCCTTGGGAACCAGATTTGAAATGTTAATTTGGCACTGATTCATAGAAACAGAGCAGGTATTCTGTGGATGCATCTCATCTCTCACCCCACTACCTAACTCCCTCCTCAAGACCTAAGGTGGTCCCATGTGTAGTACTGGAACACCCTGAGATTGTCATACTGGAAGATTTCAACATTCCCAACATTCCCAAGAAGGCCAATTTTGTTTTGTAAATGGTGGTAGTGATTGGTTATCTGGTTGGGTGGTAAGGCTTATAACCCAATTGTTGTGAGTAGACCATTTCCTGGTGAGGTTTTCCCATTTATTTCACCCAGCCATTTTGTTTTCATTTGTTTTGATTTCCATTCATAAGAATGGCATTACTTTCAATCATACCCTTCACTGTTTGCCATCCAAACGGCATAGTGTTTCCATTCATTCTCTTAATCCCCTGGCATCAGGCCTGCCATGTTTCAAACTGCGCCCCTGTGTGATCGGCCTCATATTATATCTGTCAGTTTCACTGTGTGCTTGCTCTTCTTCTGCCCACCTTGTAACCTTTCTGTTACTTGTACAGGCTATTTCAGACTCTTTCAATGTCTCTTTCCAGTGGAAACAGATGAAAAATGAATCAAACATTTCAAACAAATTAAAAACAAGTAAATGTCCATGTAGAACTCATTGATTTGGATTCCCATTTGTTTTCACAAATGGAGCTCAAACATTTATTTTTCTATTTGTCTTTTAAAAATGAACATACCCTGCTAGATGAGAATAGGGCCACTCCAAAAGATAAAATTAAAGAAAAGGAGATGCTTTCATGTGTTCTACTTTCAAAATCCTGATGATTTCTAGGCATTTTTTTAAAAAGAAGTTCTAAAGCGTAATTTCATTATTTTGAAACCAGATGTCTTTGCTACAATCAGTAACTTAGAAATGCAGCAGGATTTTATTAGTTTTTAAAGAGCAAGCTTGGTGCTGTACACATGTAAATTGGTTTTTCTGCCTGGCATTTGTAAGCAAACATATGCAGCGGGTGCAACCAGATGTGAATCATTTAGCACCCTATTGCATGCATTAGTGTGCACCCAGATGCATAGGGATCAGAATATAGCATGAGGATAGTCATGTTCTTGGGAGCCAGGAATAACTTAAGAGTTTCTTAGGGCCTAGCTGTTGTTTTGCTTTCTAATCTGAGATGCACATTAAGACTTTGAGGAAACTGTGTACAGAAGTACCCTACACATAATAAGGTCTTTATTAACTGGTTGCCATATTCACAATATCTGTAGTCTGCCCAAGCTGGCTTGGTCTTTAAAATATATATATATGGCAAGGAAAAGAACGCCTACGAGTGTCTAAAGTGTACCTTGACCCAGTAGTGGGAGCTTGGCATGGTGCAGGTGCAACAGCAACCTGCCTTGCTCCTCTCCAGGTCAGCGAAAGAGCACCACCAGCTGTGAATGGCTGGGCCAAGACATTTTCCTGCCTGGGGTAAACGACAAGATGGCGCCCTCTCCACACATTCCATGTATGAAGAACACTCCAGAATGGCAATTGAATCTTTCCTCAGTACTGCTGGCAGGGCAACATCATCTACTGCACAAGCTAACAGCCTAGCTTAGGGGATGCAGGGCAGGGTGTTGATTTATATTAAGCTTGTGATCTGCTAAGATCTCTAGATCCTTTTCACACATACTACTGGCAAGCCAAGTGTCCCCCATGTTATATTTTTGCAGCTGGTTCTTCCTGCCTAAGTGTAGAAACTGATATTTGTCCATACTGAAATTCAGTTTGCAGCCTTTCTCAATCTTGGGTCCCCATATGTTGTTGAACTACAACTCCCATCATCCCTGACCACTGGTCCTGCCAGCTAGGAATGATGGGTGTTGTAGTCCAACAACATCTGGGAAGTTGTAGTCCAACAAAGTTGAGGAAGATTGTGTTAAGGTTATTTTGAATCCTGATTCGATCTTCTGTGGCATTGGCTACACCTCACAAATTTAGTGTCATCTGCAAATTTGATGACTATTCCCTCTATACCTTCATCCAAGTTATTTGAAAAGACATTGAACAACAACAGGCCCAGGACAGAACCCTGTGGCACCCCACTTGCCACTTTTTTCTACTATGTTTCCTCTTGTTTATTTCCCTTCAGATAAAGGTTCTTTTCAACCCTAAAGCCCAGTCTCAAGCTTTTAGCTGTTTTTTGCTGTAGCTGTATGTGTCTCAAGCACTTTTTTTGTCTTCCCACAGGAAATGTGCCTTTTTTTTTCATTCTTTCATAATTCAGAAGTGTCCAAGTGAATGGTACTCCAGCGTTTTGCAAGAAAAATAATTCTTCGGGCAGCCTCCACTCGGAAAGCAGTGTGTTTTGTTAAAGATGGCACCATACAGAAAAGACTGTCATGCAGCCTTAGCTATAGAATAGTTGCTACTTACACCAACAATACTATATGCAGCTATAGAAAATGCATATAGCAAAGCGACGTTATGGATTATGATTCTTCTTTCTTTTATTACTATTCAAAGTTAAAATTATATACTACAGACTATCACGAGAATTCCCTGGTTAAAGCGATACCTCCAGGAAACTCTGCCCTCATGCTGCAAAAAGGAAACCAAAATAGAGGCTTTGGCAGTCGAGAGTTTTCCTAGCAGCCCACTCATAATGAACCATAGGAAAGGACATGGTGGCCTACTTTTAAGGGGGGCTCTTTGCCAAATCCCCAAAATAACAAGAGAGAAAAATAGGGTGACATTTGTAACAATCCCTTTAAGCTGTGAAAACGTTGGCTTCACAAACAACCCTTCTCGTTTTCATCAGTGATATTTAAGTGAGACTAATCGAAGCCTACAGAAGCAGAGTCAAAAGCATAAATCCTGGAAGGATTATTGGGCTCTTTAGTGGTTCCCAATACAGCCTGTTCTACCCCACCAAACTAAACACAAATTACCGAGCCATTGTTAGGTACCATTATTAGGTCAAAAAGGTACATCTTTCCAACTGCTGTATTTCCATTCCACAACATCAGCCCCTGGCCTGCCATTCCCTATTAATTACCAGTGTAAGTGTCAATGATTGTGGCAAGCCAATATTGGTCATTGACCATAATGAAGAGAGAGAGATGATATATAGATAGAGGATAGATCATATAGATAGATTAGATATAGATAGATAGATAGATAGATAGATAGATGATAAATGATAGATAGATAGATAGATAGATAGATGATGATAGATAGATAGATAGATAGATATAGATAGATGATAGATAGATAGATAGATAGATAGATAGATAGATAGATAGATAGATTAGATAGATAGATGATAGATAGATAGATAGATAGATAGATAGATAGATAGATAGATAGATGATAGATAGATAGATAGATAGATAGATAGAAGATAGATAGATAGATAGATAGATAGATAGATAGATGATAGATAGATAGATGATAGATAGATAGAGGCAAGCAAAATGGAGTGCAGTGAAGTATGGCATTTCAGATTGCTTGCATTTACAACTGGGAAGAGGAATCTGTGGTCTTGCAGATATTGCTGGACTACAATCCCCATCATCCTGACCATTAGCCAAGCTGGCTAAGCCTGTTGAGAATGGAGTCCACCAACACCTGGAGGCCAACAGATTTCCAACAGCTAAGGGTGGTGGCAGGGGCAATGGCCTGGGGATCAACAAATAAAAAGCTTGGATGAATGGAGTTTTTGGGAGGATGGAATAGAGGAAGAGTGTTGTGACAGATGATTTGGGAAGCAGTGGCATGTGGAAACTGTAAGGTGATGATCACAATCCAGGGTTGGTTGGTGGTGGCGCTAGGGATGAGGAACCTGTGGCCCTCCAGATGTCACTGAACTTCAGCACCCATCAGTACTAGCTAGTATGACCAATGGCCCTGGATGATGAGTGCTGTAGTTCAGCAAGATCACCTGGCTACACTACCATGACAGTCACACATGTCAATCACTTGGGTTCTCTGTTCACTTTTGGGGTTCTTGTAAAAAACATCATGGATGGTAGCCAATGCTTGCCCCAGAGTAGACCCATTGAAGTTAGTGAACATGGCTAACTTAGGTATATGGATTTCAACAGATCTACTCTGACTTAGGACTAGCATGTGCTCCTGAGTAGGACTACAACCTCATGTCCTGTTCTGAGTGAAGTCTTTTTTACTAAAGACTATTTCAATCAATTTTGAAAAAGAGGCATTTTCACAAACGGTAACTTTAATTTCTCCACTTTTTATGCTTAGAATTCACCAAAATAGCCCTGCCTGATAATATACAGTGCAGTATAGTAATTAGAAACAAGAGACAAAAATCAGTGCTCATGTTACAAACCTGCAGCTGCAGTGAGGCAAATCATATCCTTTGTGGCCAGAATAATTTTTGATCTTGTTTTTCTTTTCCCCTGCAAACAAAGGGTGCTTGTTTCCCAGAATACAAAAGCCCACAAGGCGATGCCAGGATCAAGGCTAGAAGTGGAAAGGGGATTAGAGGATAAATGTCCTCGAAAGCTGGGCCTATTGGGTCAAGTAGTCGGAAGAATAGTCAACTTGCTGGTGAAAGACTAGAATGCTGTTACAGATAGGTAGCCGTGTTGGTCTGCCATAGTCAAAAAAAAAAAATTCCTTCCAGTAGCACCTTAAAGACCAACTAAGTTAGTTCTTGGTATGAGCTTTCGTGTGCATGCACACTTCTTCAGATACTTCTTCAGAAGTGTGCATGCACACGAAAGCTCATACCAAGAACTAACTTAGTTGGTCTTTAAGGTGCTACTGGAAGGAATTTTTTTTGTTTAGAATGCTGTTAGAATCCTTTAAACCTATTGTATCATGCACAGGCCATGCCATTTTCACCCTAGGATCTTTCTTTAGCCACTCCCTCTTCATAGCCCTAGATAATTTAAAACAACTTACAATCACAAAAATAGGGCAGCTCCTAAAATTATGCATCCAGGTGTCAAAGGCCAGGGTACAAGGGTGTGTCTCCAGCATCCATTGAAAACTGTATAAAGTGGTTGCAAGATACAGCTCTGCATGGAGTGATCCACAATTTAGGGGCTTCCACAGAGAATGCCAGGGGACCCGGGTGGCACTGTAGGTTAAACCACTGAGTCTCTTGGGCTTGCCGATCAGAAGGTTGGCGGTTCGAATCCCCGCGACAGGGTGAGCTCCCGTTACTCGGTCCCTGCTCCTGCCAACCTAGCAGTTCGAAAGCAAGTAGATAAATAGGTATCGCTCCGGCAGGAAGGTAAAGAGCGTTTCCATGTGCTGCTCTGGTTCGCCAGAAGCGGCTTAGTCATGCTGGCCACATGACCTGGAAGCTGTACACCGGCTCCCTCGGCCAATAAAGTGAGATGAGCTCCGCAACCCCAGAGTTGGCCATGACTGGACCTAATGGTCAGAGGTCCCTTTACCTTACAGAGAATGCCCTCTTTCAGATCACACACATCCCAAACCTCTGAGGCAATAGAAGTATGAAGATGCTCCCCTCTGCTGATCTTAACACCGAAAAGGATCTGTAGGGAAGGATCTTAAGATTTTAGACCCTAAACCTGTGCGTGTCAATGTAATTTAGCAAAGGCTTCAGGTATGCCTGCATGAACGAGACTTGTTTAGTTCACATTTGCACTAGGTTGTCATTGTTCCTTGATCCCTTGGGAAAAGATGGAGGCAGCGTTCCTTTTAGATTCCAACACATATCATGTGGACAATACAGACACAAGCTAGCAATCTAAATTATAGGTTTCATAGGAAGTTGCCTTCCTGAATCAGACCAATGGTCCATCTAGCTCAGCATTATTCTGACTGATAGCTGCTCTCTAGGGTTTCAGGCAGGGCATTTACCTGTAGATATGGAGTATTCAGCTTGCAACCTTCTGCATGCAAGGCAGATTACAGGAAGCTGTGTTAAACTGAGTCTGACCACTGCTTCACCTAGCTCAGTATTGTCTACACTGACTGCCAGAGGCTCTTCAGGGTTTCAGACAAAGTTTTCTCCCAGCCCTACCTGCAGATGACAAGGACTGATGTATTCCTACTGAACTACAGTCCTTCCCAAATAATTTATTCTATTATCATGTGTGTGTTTACTTGAGCCCTTGCTCATGTCCCCAATAAATAGACACTTTACTTGGACAGTTTAACTCTCTGTCAGCCCACTTGTAGGAGGAGTGCATGTAAACTGTCACCCATTCCTTAGACTTACGTGCACTAAAGGGAGGGGGAAACCAGAGTTGTCCCTTATATTTATAAGACTGCTAACAATCCTGGCACTTCTGCACACACCTCAAATAGTCTGAAACCAGCTGTTGGAAAGCGTGAAAAATTGCAGCTAAAAATCCATGTCCTGAAGCCATTTGCACATATAGCTGTTGGACTATTGAAAGAGAGCTGGTAAGTGTTAATGAGCACGCAGGCAAACAATCCTGAAGAAAGCTTCGGAAAGTTTGCATAATGCTTCTTCAAGGATAAGAAGCAGCTGAAAGCTTGTTCATATTTCTGCACTGTGCAGTGTAAAATCTCAGGATTTAATACCACCATTACTATTAAAACATGTGAACAAGTCATGACAGGCAGTGCTTAATTTCTAAAACTAACCTGCCTGGAACTTCCACTCCCTGGCCTAAAAATTATTCCCAGAGATTACTCAGAAGAAATGAAAATGCACTTAGTTCACACTCAAAAAAACTGTTCTCTTATTCTTTGAATACAGCTAGTTTCCACCTTTCTTCCAGTGGATCTCAAGTTGGCATATAGGGTTTCCTACCAAACTTCCATCCAAACACTGACCACATTCAGACTAAGCATGATTGAAGAAGAAGAAGAGTTTGGATTTTATATCCCACTTAAACTACCCTAAGGAATCTCAAAGTGGCTACCAAACTCCTTTCCCTTCCTCCCCCACAACAAAGACTCTGTGAGATGAGTGAGGCTGAGAGACTTCAGAGAAATGTGACTAGCCCAAGGTCACCCAGCAGCTGCATGTGGAGGAGCGGAGACGCGAACTTGGTTCACCATATTACGAGTCCACCGGTCTTAACCACCACACCATACCATCATTGTTAATTGTCCTCGTGAAAATTCAGCAGCATTTTAGTGTGATTTTTCTTCTAAATTTACACATTTGCTCATGTATTTTTGCCTAATATACACATTTTAAAAAAAAATGATTTCCCCATACATAATGCATTTGGTATGTTATGTTTCACAAACATGCACATTTATATGCACACTTTGCACAAGCAGAGACATTTCTGTTCACATCAGATAGCTACAATGCAAAATTCAGAGGAGTCAGTGTGAATTTTGAAGGGTCTCTATGTTACAATCCACATCTCGTTTCAGAAACTGCAAAGTAGGAAAGTTCATCTTTAAATTGTGAACCGAATCAGATTTCTCCTCAATCTTTACCCCTGGCCCAGCCTTTTGACTTAACATGTGGTTCTTGAAATTTTTTGAGCGCAGTAGAATCAGGTCAAGCTTTTATCTGTATGCATAAGAACCAGAAACTTTTGCAAAGTAAATAAAGTCAATCTCCTCCCGATCTTGATTTACTTTGGAGCTTAATGGGAGGAAAAACCGCTGATAGCGAAGTGCACAAACACAACAGCATTCTCAGAGCTGGCAGCTGGGAACAGGGATGTAAGCATGGTTTGAGTTATCTTTATTTATTTTTTAAGAAGCAAGGCCAAATGTTTGTGCAGTATGTAAAATATATGTGACAACAGCAGATACGGCAAGTATTAGAAGGCTGGTTAATGTTCTGCGATGGCTGAAAATGTATGGTATGTGTATATATGGGCTGTGAAATGTCTTCAGAGAAACACAGAACGTACAGCCAAATTGTGGTCAGGGTTAAGGTTTTTGATGGGTTTTTTTCCCTCCCCCAAAGGCCTTCCATGTTGTACACTTCATTTATAATGTTGACTCTTGGGTTATTCTGAGACATAAAAATAGCAGCCTTAAGAGGGTGATGGCCAACAGATGGAGGTGGAGTGGAAGGTCTGTGAGTCCTGGCCTTTTCCATGCCAGTGGGTCTTCTGCTCTCCAGCTGCTGTCTCTGTGTACAGACAATGAATCATTTGCCTAGAAATTAAACCATGTATCTGAATAAACCACACTCTGTTGCTGTCTCTGTTTGGTTATTTATTGGGGGAACTGGACCAATCCAAGCCCATGGATTCAGCACAGAAGCCAGTAGAATTAAAATTCACAGACACACCAAAAAAAAAAAAAAAAAAAAGCAGCACAATTGTAAACTACCTTGTAAAATATAGTATTAGGGTCATGCAAGGCCTCAAGCAAAAAGGGAATTAGAACAAACCTATTAATAACCCAAAATGCAGATAAAGTTTGTGCTTGGCTTGATAATAAAAAGGCTTGTTAAAATTCCAGGTTCTTGCAGTCATGAATATTTTTTTATCAGATATATGAAAATCTATGCATGGTTTATTTGTAGGATAGGCAGGGGATGGGGTCCAGCTTTAGGTCAATCTTAGGATAAGCGTGCTGGGAGCTGAGACTTTTTCTGAGTAAAAGATGTTCAGGAAAACAAAACAAAAAATGATACTTGCTCTATCTGATTAAACAGAACTGATTTGTGACCTTAAAAAAAGCAAATGTGTTAAGAGTTCAGCATGAAATAACCTTTGATTTAATTTCCTCCAATTAAGTTATGTACTATGTGGGATTAATTGTACTGCACAATCTGTCCCCACTCTTTAAGTATTCTTGTGAAAAATAAGACTTTCATTTTTTTCAAATGTGGTGTTCAAGAAATGGAAAAATATGAAGCCAGGTTGTGATGTGAACCCATCATGAGGCTATGGAAGGGTAATTTCATGTCAACAGTCTCTATATCTAAAAGATTAATTGCTCCATTCTACTAAGGCTTTAGTCATAGTAGCTATCTACTAGTACCTACTTGGTGCATTGCTTCAAGATCTCTGGGTCACGTTAGGAAAACCCTCTGAAACCTTCTGATAGTTCTCCATCCTGTGGAAAGAATTTTCAAGTGATCACATTGTGTTTCTGAGCTTAAAATGCACTACATGAAGCTAGGTCGTCTCTCTAGAGTATGGGTCAATACAAAGATGTCCTCAGCACTCCTTTTCAGTGGTAAACATTAAATCATTCCTAATAAAAAAATCTGTATAGTTAAAGCTATGATTTTCCAGTAGTGATGTATGGAAGTGAGAGCTGGACCATAAAGAAGGCTGATCACCAAAAATTAATGCTTTTGAATTCTGGTGCTGGAGGAGACTCTTGAGAGTCCCACCAACTGCAAGAAAATAAAACCTATCCATTCTTAAGGAAATCAGCCCTGAGTGCTCACTGGAAGGACAGATCCTGAAGCTGAGGCTCCAATACTTTGGTCACCTTATGAGAACAGAAGACTCCCTGGAAAAGACCCTGATGTTGGGAAAGATTGAGGGCACAAGAAGGAGGGAATGACAGAGAATAAGATCTGTGGACCCTACTGGATACTTGATACTGCAGTAGCTCAACATTTGCAGCAGGGCTAACTAAGCAACTTTTTGCCCTTGAGGACTGCAAATGGTGGTGAGCGGGTGGTCGGGGGCTGCATGCTGTTGTATGTGACAGAGAAAGGGAGAGAATGCGAGACTGCAGCCTGAATACAGTCAGTAATGGGCAAGGTGTCAGCTATTCAGACTTGGAGATTCACATATAGTGGTACCTCTGGTTGCAAACGGGATCCATTCCAGAGGCCCATTCACAACATGAAAAGCCCGCAACCTGAAGTGCCATATCTGCACAGGTGTGCGGCGCGATCTGGCACTTGTGCACATGCACAAAGTGCGATTTAGCACTTCTGCGCATGCGCGAGTGGCAGAACCCAGAAGTAACCCTTTCCGGTACTTACGGGCCACCGCAGGATGCAACCAGAAAAAAACTTGGCTGTAACTTGGCTTCTCGCAGTGAGGGAACCACCAGAAGACCCTCGGAGTTGGACCTCAGTGTCCGGGCAGAACGATGCAGGTGGAGACGCTCCTTCAGGTATACTGGACTGAGGCCATTTAGGGCTTTAAAGGTCACCAACACTATGAATTGTGCTTGGAAACATACTGAAAGCCCGTGTAGGTCTTTCAAGACCGGTGTTATGTGGTCTCGGTGGCTGCTCCCAGTCACCAGTCTAGCTGTTGCATTCTGGATTAGTTGTAGTTTCCGGGTCACCTTCAAAGGTAGCACCAGTAGTCCAAGCGGGAGACAACTAGAGCATGCACCACTCTGGCGAGGCAGTCCGCAGGCAGATAGGGTCTCAGCCTGCGTACCAGATGGAGCTGGTAAACAGCTGCCCTGGACACAGAACTGACCAGCGCCTCCATGGACACCTGTGAGTCCAGAATGACTCCCAGGCTATGCACCTGGTCCTTCAGGGGCCCAGTTACCCCATTCAGGACCAGGGAGTCTTCCACACCTGCCCATCTCCTGTCCCCCCAAAACAGTACTTCTGTCTCGTCAGGATTCAACCTCAATCTGTTAGCCACCATCCATCCTCAAACTGCCTCCAGACATCTTTTCCAGGCAAAACATATCAACTACCTCAACTGTTCTTGAGAAGAGGACTGCACTTTTATGAAACTCAGGTATCAGGACGTTGGAGGAGAGTAGCCATTCAGAGTAGACAGTGCTGGCATGGATGGTCCATCTGCCTTTGTCTTTGATGCAGTACTCAGCACCACTGTTTCTTATCCTGCTAAAATATACTTCATAAGAAACAATGTAGAAAAGCCCTCTTACCTATTTTTGTAGTCTTGGTCCTTTTTCTTTTAAAGAAAAAAAGAAACCTTGGAAAGTTCATAACATTCAGCCCTGGAGGCAGAAGGGTTTTTCCAATGTAAATTTCTTCTGGTCACTGCAATATGAACAGAAATCTTGGCTGGCCCTCTATTGCATCAGTTTTCATATTTTCTTTGCCTGCCTGGCTATTTGTCATTTTCCAATAATCCCATGCCCTGGAGATATTAATGCTTAGAGAATAGGCCTGCCCCATCACCCTGCCCTGCAAACATAATAATAAAATTGTGCCTCAAAATCTGTTCATCAATGCTGATCATAGAAAGAGATGAGATGTCTCCCGTACATACATGGGAACTCTGAGTTGGGGAAAAGGTGTGAGATCATGAATCCCACAACTTTCCTCATGAAAGATACAGATGCCCCTCCAAGTCTGTAAAAATGATTTTCTAAAGCATGCAAACAGCCCCAAATGATGCATTAGCAAAAGCAAGATATTTTTGCATGGCCATATAAGGCAAGAAATATTAAATACAGGATCTTTGGGAGTTTTTCTCCTTTCCCAATAAATTCATTGCCTGTCACTAATAAATTCATGATCTTAAATTTGTTGTCAGTTTCTCTTAACTTGTTTTCATTTCCAGAGACACAGACAGACAGACTGACCACAACCAGAATTCTTCCTTCAGCGCCTGATCCCAATTTGCTTAAGCCTCTTGCTGAAGTCATCACTTGGACAGTTCTCAAGTGACCCCAGGCTGGGATCACATATGGAAAAAACGAAAGCACAACATACTGCAGCTAGCCAACAGACTCCTTCTAACCAAACCCAAAGCACTTAGAAGCCCAGGAAAAAGTCTACCTTTTCTCTTCACCTGTAGCTCTTCATTGTTTGGCTTTTTATTTGTAGAACGAGGGTTGCAGAAGTGATAGTTAGCAACAAGGTACGTTTGCTTCTTTCTCACATGCACAAAGTGATCCCATGCATACTTACTTTCTGTTAAGTCTGGTGTATTTAAATACAAAAGTTAAACATGCATTTAAATATTTCCTATTGAAATCAGTACTAAAAACATGCTGTTAAGCTAATCTAAATAACCATGTGCACTGAATGAAGTCCTCAGTTACCCATTTCTCTTACTAAGTAGTTGTAAATCTTTAGGGCTACAGTAGATACTAGTGACATACTGCTTTTCACAGTGTTAAGTCTACATGCCTGAGAATCAGTCTAGAATGAATGCTCCAAAAGAGGCTGTCTGAGATATCAACCACAAGGAGGAGTTACTTATGAGTAATAATAATAATAATAATAATAATAATAATAATAATAATATATTATTTATACCCCGCCCATCTGGCTGGGCCTCCCCAGCCACTCTGGGCGGCTTCCATAGAAACCAAAAATACAGTAAAATATCACACGTTAAAAACTTCCCTGAACAGGGCTGCCTTAAGATGTCTTCTGAATGCCAGGTAGTTGTTTATCGCTTTGACATCTGCTGGAAGGGCGTTCCACAGGGCGGGCGCCACTACCGAGAAGGCCCTCTGCCTGGTTCCCTGTAGCTTTGCTTCTCGCAATGAGGGAACCGCCAGAAGGCCCTCGGCGCTGGACCTCAGTGTCGGGGCAGAACGATGGGGGTGAAGACGCTCCTTCAGGTATACTAGACCGAGGCCGTTTAGGGCTTTAAAGGTCAGCACCAACACTTTGAATTGTGCTCGGAAACGTACTGGGAGCCAGTGTAGGTCTTTCAAGACTGGTGTTATATATGGTCTTGGCGGCCACCCCAGTCACCAGTCTAGCTGCCACATTCTGGATTAGTTGTAGTTTCCAAGTCACCTTCAAAGGTAGCCCCATGTAGAGTGCATTGCAGTAGTCCAAGCGGGAGATAACCACTCTGGCGAGACAGTCCGCAGGCAGATAGGGTCTCAGCCTACGTACCAGATGGAGCTGGTAAACAGCTGCCCTGGACGCAGATTTGACCTGTGCCTCCATGGACAGCTGTGAGTCCAAAATGACTCCCAGGCTGCGCACCTGGTCCTTCAGGGGCACAGTTACCCCATTCAGGACCAGGGAATCCTCCACACCTGCCCGCCTCCTGTCCCCCAAAAACAGTACTTCTGTCTTGTCAGGATTCAGCCTCAATCTGTTAGCCGCCATCCATCCTCTATCTGTATATGGCTGGGAATTTTAATCTGAGGTAGCCAAAACCAGTACTGAAGCAGGGTAGTTTTCATTCCAATTAGTTAACCCATAACACTTTTGTCCCTGGCTCTACCTATTATTGTTTCTGAGTCTGCCATCTGCCAGCCTAAAATTCTGTCCCTTCAGGATGCACCAGGGACCACACAGGGATTGGGAATGAATGTTGGTTACCTCTGGTCTAAATTACACTTTCCCTTGTAGTATTTATTCTGGCCAACACTGACAGGAGGCTGTGGAAAAGTCAAATATGGGGATCCTAAAGCTTCCCAAATGACTGTCCCTTTAATGACGGTTAGCATCTTTATTTTAAAGGTCTGGCATATACTCCAAGAACTTCACATTTGCCTAGAAAATTATGAGGATGTTTTTTAAAGAACAACAAAAAGTTGTTTAGACTCGTAAAATTGTAGAGTTGGAAGGAACCTCAAGAGTCATCTAGTCCAATCCCCTTCAATGCAGGGATCTCAACTAAAACTTCCAAGACAGATGGCCAACCAAGACAGATGGCCTCTGCTTAAAAACCTCCAAGGAAGGTGAGTCCACAACTCTCCGAATGAGTTCATTCCAATGTCATACATCTCTAACTGTCAGTAAGTTCTTGATGTTTAGTCAGAATCTCTTTTCTTGTAACTTGAAGCCATTGGTTCAGGTCTTAACCTCTGGAGCAGGAGAATACAAGTTTGTTACACTGTCCTTGTGACAGCCCTTTTGAAGATGGTTATCACATCTCCTCTTAGTCTCCTCTTTACCAAATTCCCTCAACTGTTCCTCATAAGGCCTGGTTTCCAGACCCTTGGTCATCTTGGTTGCCCTCCTCTGCACACTATCCAGCTTGTCAATCCCCTTAAATTGTGATGCCCAAAACCTGACACAGTATTCTGGGTGGGATCTGACCAAGTCAGAATACAACATTATTACGTCCCTTGATTGGGACAGCAGACTTCTATTGATGCAGCCTAGAATAACACTAGCTTTTTTTGCTGCTGCTGCTGCTGCTGCTGCTGCATCACACTGCATCTAACTTGCAGTCTACTAAGACCTCTACATCCTTTCCACATGTACTCCTGGCAAGCTAAGTGTCCCCCATCTTATATATGTGCAGCAGGTTCTTCCTGCCTGTATTCAGAGCCTTACATTTGTCCCTATTGAAATTTGTTTTGTTAGTTTGGGCCCAGTTCTCCAATCTGATAAGGTCATCTTGAATCCCAATTCTGTCTTCTGCGATGGCTGAAAATGTATGGTATGTGTATATATGGGCTGTGAAATGTCTTCTGCAGCATTACCTACTCCTCCCAGTTGGGTGCCATCTGAAAATTTGATGAGCATCCCCTCCATTCCTTCATCTAAAGATGTTGAACTGGGGGGGGGGGATAATGAATATGTGACATGCCCACAATGAACATATGTGCACCATTCCTCATCACAGAAAAGAGCAGGGAGTATGCATGCAGAGCAATTGAATCTGGTGAGTGTGGCAACAGAGAACTATAGGGAACACATATCATACTTTTCACAGCATCCCCTGTTTCTAAAACGTTAATTTGGCAAGCCTGTCCTGATCTTGTTTTTATTCCACTACTGGAAATCTTGCCACGGTCTCTTCATTCAGAGTAGTGGGACCTTCTTCTCCTGTTTGACCCTGGAGTGAGTTTCCAACTACCCACGTTTAGGGATGACTACATCCACCTCTTGCCTTTCCGTCTCCCCTTGGCGCTGAGATTTCATGGCTGCCTCTGTTCTGAGTCTGACAACAAAGCTCTCAGGAATCCCCCCTCAGCCAAGAATAATACCCATAAAAATAAAGTCCTTATTAAAGCCAGATTACAACTGATCTGAAGTTGCAGTGAGTGTAATGTGACTCAAATAAAAATCCCAAGAGAGCTGGAGACAGAAGGTGGGGGCAGGGGGAGGGAATCTCTCACTTTCAAAGTCCTGGACCCCAAACTACTTCTGAGTTGACTGGGATAATCCATCAGACGACCACAGAAAAGAATGCCTCCCCCGCTCCAGATGCAGCTGTATCTTGTCCCAGCCTGTCTTTCTACAGCATTGTGATCATAACCACATCAAGAAAGTAGGAAAACACAACCTTCATTAGACTGGGCAGGTTGGAAATATCCACTGTCTAGTGCATACACTTGATTCATACACACACACACACACACACACACACACACACACATGTATTTTGTAATCAGAACTATTTTATACATACCATGGTACCTCAGGTTAAGAACTTACCGTAATTCATTCTGGAGGTCCATTCTTAACCTGAAACTGTTATTAACCTGAAGTACCACTTTAGCTAATGGGGCTTCCCACTGCCACTGCACCGCTGCCACGCGATTTCTGTTCTCATCCTGAAGCAAAATTCTTAATCCAAGGTACTATTTCTGGATTAGCAGAGTCTGTAACCTGAAGCGTCTGCAACCCGAGGTACCACTGTATTCTAGTTTACTGTGTTGGAGAGGAGCTCAGGTGGCAGTCAGAAGACATAGATTTTTCTTGAATAATAGAAGAAACTTACCTCTCATCATCAAACCTGAGCTGGAGTTATGAATCAAAGCAAGAGAAAATGGCAGCAGTTGCAAAGATCCATAGGAGCACAGTCTAGTGGCAGCAAGGCTGATAATAGGTAGTGAGAAGTTCATAGATGGCAGGACTTCAAAGGAGAAACTCTATTCTTGTTGTTGTTTAGTTGTTTAGTTGTGTCTGACTCTTCGTGACCCCATGGACCAGAGCACGCCAGGCACTCCTGTCTTCCACTGCCTCCCGCAGCTTGGTCAAACTCATGTTGGTAGCTTTGAGAACACTGTCCAACCATCTCGTCCTCTGTTGTCTCCTTCTCCTTATACCCTATAAGCTATGCCATGCAGGGCCACCCAAGACAGACAGGTCATAGTGGAGAGTTTTGACCAAACATGATGCACCTGGAGTAGGAACCGGCAAGACACTCCAGTATCCCTGCCAAGAAAACTCCATGGACAAAGACAACAGACACTCCATTATACAGATCCAAACCTGAATCCCACCCTTGTGGACTGCTGCACTGGGTGCCGAGCCTAAGGGGTGCTGCCAGGTATCACAATTAGAATGTAATAAGTTGAGCAGAACACAAGGCGAGAGGTGGGGGGGCACCAAAATTTGGCCTTGCACAGGGTACCATTGACATTGGAAAGACACCACTTGATAATCACCGAAGAAAGAAAATTGTGCATTTCCTTTGTGAATCACACTGAGCAGGGGGCATTTAATTATAAAAATATACATATGTACATATACATATAATACATATAATATAATGGTACCTTGGTTCTCAAACGCCTTGGTACTCAAACAACTTGGAACCCAAACACTGCAAACCTGGAAGTAAGTGTTCCGGTTTGCGAACTTTTTTTGGAAGCCGAACGTGCTTTGTTTTGAGTGTTACGCTTCTGTTTTGAGTGCCACACTTCCGTTTTGAGTGTTACGCTGAGGTCTGTCTGTTTTTACTATTTATTTTGCATTTTTGTTTTTGCGGCTCTTTTTGTTTTCGTGACTGTGTGGAACCCAGTTCAACTACTGATTGAATGACTGTGTGCCTGCAGTACACTGTTTATTGCTTTCATTTTATGGCTCAATGGTCTCATTAGATAGTAAAATTCATGTCAAATTGCTGTTTTAGGGGTTGTTTTTAATAGTCTGGAACAGATCAATCCATTTTGCATTACTTTCTATGGGAAAGCACGCCTTGGTTTTGGAATCCTTTGGTTTTGGAACGGACTTCCGGAACGGATTAAGTTTAAGAACCAAGGTACCACTGTATTTCTCAATGATATAGCACAATGGTTCCCTAAGATTTTTCAGCCACCACCCACTTGGTTCCATGAGCTCATCCCTAGTGCCCCCTACACCATAAAAAGTATTATTCAGAATAATGGTTTGCATGCCCCACAAAGGAAGGTAATAGCACACAAACATTCTAAATGGTAACAGTTAATCATACATTTGTCTAAATTTGAATTAACTGTTTAGTTTAATTAATTCAACAAAAATGATGAACTTGATCCAGTATTACCAGCTTTTCAGGTCATTGGCACCTTCACAACCACAAACCCTCCAAGTGTCCCTATTTTCCAGGGACATCCCTGATTTAGAGAAGCGGTCCCATTTTCTGATTTGATCCCAGAATGTCCCACTTTTCCTTAGGATGTCCCTACTTTCATTGGATAAATGTTGGAGGGTATGGAGTTATCCAGCACCCAAGCCGGCTGGTGGCAATCCTGTACAGTGGTACCTCAGGTTACATATGCTTCAGGTTACATACGCTTCAGGTTACAGACTCCGCTAACCCAGAAATAATGCTTCAGGTTAAGAACTTTGCTTCAGGATGAGAACAGAAATCGTGCTCTGGTGGCGCAGCGGCAGCAGGAGGCCCCATTAGCTAAAGTGGTGCTTCAGGTTAAGAACAGTTTCAGGTTAAGAATAGACCTCTGGAACGAATTAAGTACGTAACCAGAGATACCGCTGTATAGGGAAGATTTTTAAAATATTTACTCTTTTATTATGCTTTTATATGTGTTGGAAGCTGGGGCAACCCAGTAAGATGTGTGGGGTATAAATAGTAAAATTATCATTGTAGAATGGGACATCCCTATTTTCATTGGAGAAATGTTGGATGGTATGTAACCACCTTCCACATCCTAGGGTGTAGCACCACCCACTTTAGAAGCCCTGGAAATAATGTATAAATGCTCAAAGAGCTTCCCATACATGTATTGCAGTTATTATTACAAAAAATCTCTACAGTAGGTCAATCCTATTGAACCAATAATTGGGGGGAGGGGGAGGCATGGATTATACGAATAGTGCCCTCATGAGTTCATGGCTGAGGTTGCATTGAAGTGGTGATTTCCCTGATCAGAGCTTGTTCTAGATTTTCTGCATTTCAAAAATGTCTATAGATGCACCTCAAAGAAGGTAGATCAGCTGCACTTCAGATGAGTGCAGCTCAGCAGAATTGGCACAGTAGCTACTTAAGCTTCACCCAAAAAGAGAGTGGACCAAGTCACATAAAATTTGCATGTGCTAATTTGTATGTCTACACGAATAGGTGCAAATTTAGAAAGACATTTAAATAGAAATACAATTCATCTCATCATAGCATGTATGAATGTGACCAGGTTGTGTGCCTGCTTAGTTTGCTATCCAGCTGTGACAACTGGTGGACAACTTCAAGGTCCCTCCTGCTCTCCCTTCTTATGGTTCTTTATCTTTAAACCAGGCAGGGACCAAAAGCCTTTCAAAAAAAAAGGCTGTTCTCTGTGCTGTGGTAGAAAGCCACCGGTATCTTTGGGCTTCAGGTAAGAAAAGACATAACTACTTACTAAAGGGACCTAACCATTTTATATTATTTTAATGAATATTGAATGTTATTGTATGTTATTTTATTTGCATATTGTATATTGTATTATGCATATTGTCTTATTTATATGATGTTAGCTGCTCTGAGCCTGGCTTTGGCTGGGGAGGGCAGGATACAAATAAATTTTATTCTTGTTGTTGTTGTTGTTGTTGTTGTTATTGTTATTATTATTATGAACCATTTATTTGAATTTAAAACTCAATGGAAGCCTATATCCTCTAATGGCAGTCAGCCATGTTATCAATAAAGCAAACAGCAGCCTGGTATTCTTCCTCCCATGCTGCCTCTGGAGTACAAATGGCCCCTCCTGCAATTATTCACTCTTCCAGGAAATCCACATGCACATTACCTCATTCTAACTGGCCTGGTGGCCACTCTAACTGCAGGCCATCCCTATTTTCCAGCACAGTCCCTAATTTCATCGGAGAAATGTTGGAGGGTATGTAACTGGTCACCTTCACTGGTGGAACTGAGAGGATAGACTTGTTGTTCCAGCTCCCTGCTTACCCTTAAGCTGCCCTGACCATGTAACAAATATTCTGCAGGGCAAATGAGGAATATAAAAATATTCATTCTCCTGTCGAGCCTTTCTAGCTTTCTGCCAACCACTACACTGTGGGCACTTGAAAAGTATACTGGAACCATAGGGCCAAGGCCAATGCTATTCAAAAGCAAAACAAACAAGAAATGTGAACAGCCTCAGAGCCTGCAGCTGACAGGAAATCCCTCTGGGAAGGCCCAGGTGTTCACCAGGAGAGAAGAAGGGGGGGGGATTAAAAACCTCTCCACCCCATTCTATAAAAATCCTTTGGCCTGGCCATCTCAACATTCACATTTCCCACAGAGAGAAGGGAAGGAAGGAAGGGAAGGTGGCTTGTAGGCAAGTCCCTTCCCCTTTCTTCAGTCCTTAAATAAAAGGGAAAACCAACCCTGCTGCTTATTATTATTATTTTTTAAAGTAGCACAAATGTAAAACGGAGGAACGGCCTCCCCAAGCAAAGATGGGAACAGCTCATTAGTGGCTGCATTTCATCTATATCAAAGGAGTGTCTTGGAGACCATCCCAGAAGGATCCAGCTGTGTTTCAATAAAGCGGCTACAGGGTTCGAAAGCTGAGTCAAAAGCACTTTGAGAGCGCCGTCAAGCAGGCATCCCATTCAATTTATTTATGGAGGGCATTAGAAGTTATTGGGGAGGGGAGAGAGGGGGGCATGTACAGGATGTCTATGAGAGACTGGCAATGTTTTGTTCCAGCCAATGTCAGAGAACACAAGAGGTCAGAACCCCATGCCACCCCCATCCCATGGAATGAGTCTCGTGAAAGGCTGTCCCAGTAGTGCAGTCATGTCCTGCAGCTCTTAAACCTCTGTAAGGGAAAACTGCCAATAATAGGGGAGGGTGGAGTTCCATAAATGACAGTCTTTCAATACAAGCCACAACTTCTCAATCATGCGTGTGGACATACAGCGTGTGGACATATGTTTGGGATGTTTTGTTGATCTTCTAGCTTACACCTGTAGAAAGTATACTGGAATCTCTTCACCTGAGAATTTGCAAATGTATAGAAAATGTGTCCTGTGCACTACGACAGATTGGCAGCCCATGTCTTAAGCAGCCAGTACAACAGCCAAAACTTTGCCCCTTATCCCAAATGTCAGATTTACAATTGATGCATGTATATACTAAAAAAAGATTTGCTTACTTGATTTATAACCCACCCTTCCTCCCAAAGAAGCCCAGGCCAGCAGACACAGCAATGATTAAAGATATTTAAAAAGAAAAGAAAAGTTTTAAAGCATTCAAAAAAAATGTTTAAAACATTCTAAAATGAGCTAAAAAAAATATTTCAGCTAGTGATCTCAAAGTTGCCAGAGAGAGTGCCTTTCAAACATCAAGTGCTTGAGTAAAGATGAATATTTTCAAATTTCTGTTGAAAGTTAATAATGAGGGAGACAGATGCACCTCACTCAGAAGGGAATTCCATAACTGGGGAACCACCACTGAAAAGACCCTATCATGGGTCAGTGCTAACAAGGCAGACACCAAAGGCAGACCATCCCCAAGGCCTCACCTGCAGTTGTAAGGTCCCAAGCCATTTAGGGCTTTATATACTAGCACTTTCACCTTGAATTTGCCCCGGTACTTCACTGGAATCCAGTGCAGTGGTTTTAGGACCAGTGGCACAGTTTGTTTGTTTGCTTGCTTGCTTAAGTTTATTTGTATCTTGCACTTTAGCTAAGGATGTTGGAGAATTGTGGTGGGAATGGCAACAGGAGTGGAAATTGCCAGTGTTCACTTATTTTTCCAGAATGAAAATCAATCCAGTGAATGTGATTAGCATTTGCTGTTGTGTTCTGTCCACAAATGATACATAGCTGATTATTTTCCCCCAACCATTTTGCATTGCATTCCCTTTGCATTGAAATGAATGGGGCTGGATGACATAACGACACTGTAATTTACATAATTAATTCCATAAGTTATGTAATTTCTGCACAGTGAACAGAAAGACAAATTACAGAGATTTTGGTGGAAAACAAACTGCAGCAGAATGGAAGCGGTGCTGCATGTGGAATAGAAAACAATGCCTTATTATGTTTTACTGTGGTTTTATAATTGTTGAAAGCTGCTCTATTATTACTGACTGGCTTAGCATTGCCTCTGAATCTGAACTTAAGTTGTGCTTCCCACACACAAACTGCAAATGGTAAGGTAAGAACTAACATTGGTAACTGCTTGTCGTTTGGAGAGATGCAAACCATGAGTTAAAGTTGAGACATCATGCTAAGCCAGACCATGGCTAAGCCAAACCAGCAGCATGGCAGAAGCAAGGTTGAAGTGAAGCACCAGCAATTTCACCATGTTTATTTTTTTACTGTGGTTTAATGTGACATGCTAACCAAGCCATTGGTTCTCAATACACTGTCAGTTGACACATTCTTTCCCTTTCAGCCTCTCTTCTGTTTTCATTTCCCCAATCTTCTTGGTTTCCTTGTTTTGTGTGTGTGTGTGTGTGTGTGTGTGTGTGCGTGTGATATTTAAGTTGACCCATTGGCCATTCTGACCCAAATTAAGCAAAGGTGTCCCTAAGTAGTCCAAATGGCATGAATTAGGTAAGTGTCTCCTTGTTGTCATATCATATTTGTATAAAGCAGGCTCCCACCAATTTTCATTTGCCATAAATCAATGAAAATTGATGTTATGGACTTTCACTTCTGAAGGATGAGTCTTTTTGCAATTAAGCCAGCTCTGTGTATTCATTTAGCAAGCCCTTCACTGATCTTCTACTTCACCAGAACATATATTATGAAAAGATGCTAACAGCAGAGCTTCTGTTTCTGTTGATATATGCATCAATGCAGATACTTCAAAGGCATACCTTGTGGGTGCCTGATGCAAGTATGCAAAATGACTTTTACAGATTGGAGAACTGGGCCCAAACTAAGACAATGAATTTCAATAGGGACAAATGTAAGGTTCTTCACTGAGGCGGGAAGAATCATATGTAAAAATATAAGATGGGGAACACCTAGCTTACTAGTAGTACATGTGAAAAGGATCTAGGGGTCTTAGTGGACCACAAGGTTAACAGGAGTCAAAGGTGTGATGTAGCTGCAAAAAAGGCTAATGGTATTCTAGGCTGTGTCTAGTGTTCCAGTCAAGGGAAATCATAGTACCACTCCATTCTGCCTTGGTCAGACCACACCTGGAATACTTTGTCCAGTTCTGGACACCACAATTTAAGCAGGATATTGACACGCTGGAATCTGTGCAGAGGAAAGATGATCAAGGGTCTGGAAACCAAGCTTTATAAGGAATGCTTCAAGGAGCTGGGTATGTTTAGCCAAGAAAAGAGGAGACTGAGAGGAGATATCATAGCCATCTTCAAATATCTAAAGGGCTGTCACATGGAAGATGGAGCAAGCTTCTTTTCTCCTGCTCTGGAGGATTGGACTCAAACTAATGGCTTCAAGTTACAAAAAAAGAGATTCCGACTAAACACCAGGGAGAACTTTCTGACAGTGAGAGCTGTTCGACAATGGAATGGAGTCCCTTGCAAGTTTGTGGACTCTACTTCCTTGGAGGTGTTTAAGCAGAGGTTGGACGGCCATCTGTCTTAGATGCTTTAGTTGAGATTCCTGCATTGCAGGGGGCTGGACTAGATGACCCTTAGGAAACCTTCCAATTCTATGAGTCTGAGTCTGTAAGTCTATGCATCTCACATGAGATATGTGCAGTCTCATATTAGCAAGCACCAATGCATGTATTATGAACTTATTGTTATGAATTTGGGTGGGAGGAAGCAGGCTGTACGTGAGGTTCTTCTAATGCCTGGATCTGGCCAGTGTCAAAATATAAGCCAGGCTAGCTTCCTTTGTTGAGGTGACAACCCGGGTGATAGGTCATTAAGGGGAACAAAGGAATAGGGCTCTGTGTGGGAAGGCAAATAGGTATGGCCATTGTGCCAGCTCAGGACAAATCCAGAGATTAGAGTTGAAAGTTGCAGTGATGTGACCGAGAAGTAAAGCAGCAAGCTGGAGAGATAGTCAGAGCAACATTTGAAAGCAATGGTTGATTTATGTTTGAATCCAAGGCTGCAGCTATGGGAGAAAGAAGACCCTTTTGGGGTGCTAATACTGTGAACCCCTCCATCATAGGCTCAGGTTGTGTACAGGTGTAAATAAGCCATATATCATAAAGACATATCCAAAAGAAAACACGAACCCTGGTTAAGCTTCTGAAACCCTTGGAATTTCACACCACTTGGGCGTTGGGCAACAATATCTATCAGAGTTGGTGCAAAGGATGAGGCCATTGGCTTTACAGTGTGTTCTCTTATCCTGTAGGAATCATACTGCAATCACATATGTGGAGACTTGCTATTTAATTACAAAGTATTCCTTTTCAAATATTTACTGTGTAACAAACAAATGTATTCAATGGGGGGTAGCTTTATAACAGCAGAGAAAAGGCCTCGTGGCAATGAATGTCCAACTTGCAGTTACTGTTTATATAAACAATAAATGGAGCTCAAGTCTTTCCAAATATTTTGCATTTCTATTTGACCTCGCGTAGGCAGACTTTTACAGTCAATTCAGCCATTAAGGAGGCCAGATTTCAAATGTCTGAAAGCCATTTTCTGAGTGCTGGAAGGTTAGAGTCAGGCCATTTTGCAACAATTAAAATTTGGCAGGGTTTAGCAAGTTCCAAAACAATTCATAATGCTCCCCCTGCATCTAGCCCTTTAGAAATACTAGGAATTATTATCACCTTCCTCAGCCTCATCCTGTGCCAGTTGACCAAAACACCTATAAAGCACAGTGCCTGCTTCTCCCTATAACTACTACAGTAGCCCAGGCAACATCTGCACAAACAATTAATGTATGGATTAAGAACAGAATAAGAGGACCTATCTAGTCCAGCATTCTGTTCTTGCAGGGCCACCCAGATGCCTGTGGGAAAGCCACAAGCAGCACTGAGGCCTCGGCTCTCTTGTGGTTTCCAGCAACCAGTTTTCAGATACATTACTGTCTCCAGCTGTGGAGGCAAAGCATAGTCATCATGGCTAGTAGCCATTGATAGTCTTCTGCTCCATGAATTTGCCCCTTCCTCTTTTAAAGCCATCTACCTCACTGTGTCCTGTGGGAGCAAGTTCCACAGTTTAACTATTGAAGAAAGGGGTGTCAAGAATCTTGCCTGTTGTTTCTGTCACCAACTTCCACATGTTCGGTTTGAGCAAAGCCGTCTCACGTACAGCCCATATTCATTTAGAATCCAGTCTGTTTCCAGGTACCATTTAAAGGGCTGGTTTTAACATTTAAAGCCCCAAATGACTGGGACCTGATCACTTGAACGATCACCTTCTGCCACATTTATCTCACCTTTGGAGGCCCTGATCTAGGTTCCCCAGAGAATGCACGGATTCAGGTAGCCAACAGTGTGAAGGGCTTCTGGCATCATCCTAGATAGGCTTCATAGAAGCCTGAAAATGTACAAAGGAAAGAAAAACACATTCACCAAAGTTCTAAAGAAATTCTAAAGCACTGTGACAAAGAAGAAGAAAAATGGAAGCCTCCTTCACATGAGGATGAAAGGTTTTTGAGAAACTGGAGGCCAATCTTTGCAGATGTAGGCTCTGTTCAGATGAACATTTGGAGATCAGGACAGAGCCAGCAAGTAGAATTCCCTCTCTCCCCGCTATGCACATCATTATCTATAGCAGTATTTCCCAACCTTGGGTCTCCAGCTGTTTTCAGACTACAATTCCCATCATCCCTGATCTTGCTAGCTAGGGATGATGGGAGTTGTAGTTCAAAAACAGCTGGAGACCCAAGGTTGGGAAACACTGTTCTATAGTACACATTCCTTCTGTACATACATGTTATCTGTGCAGGTATCGGATGCTTCAGATATAAACATTAATATTGTAGCCAGAGAAGCTTTTTTATATTGAAGTGAACCAACACAGAAACTTTTAATTGGTTTGCTCAAGATGGGTCACACCCAGATGCCTCCTCAGCTTCATTGGGAGTTGTGGCCAAAAGTGGTTTATAGCATACAGAAAAGAATACCCTTGCTTTTTTATGATCATCAACGCTTCCGGTATTACACATTTATAAATACAGTGGTACCTTGGGTTAAGAACTTAATTCGTTCTGGAGGTCCGTTCTTAACCTGAAACTGTTCTTAACCTGAAGTACCACTTTAGCTAATGGGGCCTCCTGCTGCTGCCGCGCCGCCAGAGCACGATTTCTGTTCTCATCCTGAAGCAAAGTTCTTAACCTGAGGTACTATTTCTGGGTTAGCGGAGTCTGTAACCTGAAGCATCTGTAACCTGAAGTGTCTGTAACCCGAGGTATGGGGCTTTTATTTCTTGGAGTATTCTCAGAATCTGAAAACACAAGAGGCAAACAGATGCTAGACAGTTCACATACTTGTAGCTAAAGTGATTTTACCAGTAGCACTTTTGGTTTGGCCTCATACCAAACTGTTGACTTCACCACTCACTAGGACCCATTGTTCTCTACTCCCACTGTAGTGATGTTCCAAAGGTGGATAAGAACAATGTGTGCCCATTTCTTTAGTATTATTATTGTTGTTGTTGAAGAGTAGAACACATGATAGACCCTGATGTTCCACCCACCTCTTATGCCTGAGGTAGATCCACCCATATCATATGGATCACAATTAGAGAACCACAGGACATTTCATTTGGATTCATTTGTGATAAGCGTCAGGACAGATGGTCATCAAATGGCTAAACCGAAAGTCAAACAGTACCTATCCAGAGTGGGCATCAAATCTTTGACCTCAGAGTCATTGTCAAATGAACTTGAATTATGCATTTCCACGTAGCATTGAAGCTGATAATTTATTCACAAGTTGCCTTCCATTCCAAAGAAAACAAAGGATATCACAGTCCCACAGGGAAACGTATCCGATACTGAAATGCAGCTGCGATATTGTCAACAGAGGACAGCTGCTTGAAACCCCTTAGGATGTTTTTGCAAGGATTTATGGTTAGAAGGGAAGGACAGCATTTCCAAAATCAACTAGAACTTCAAGAGGTTTGATTAACCAAAGCAAGAAGTTGGTAAAAGCCCAGAAAAAAATTACCTACTGAGAAAGTTGGTGTCAGATTTTTAATCACTGCAAGTTCTGCAAACAATTTAAATGTTACTGTGATGGATTTTTGTTTTGTTTTTAATGCATCCTTCCCTGATATGGACTGAACCATCCATGTTGATCCTTCAATTACCCAACTGGTCTTCTGATTCTGCAAGGACCTAGCATAAGACATGTTTGGGTACAACATGGTATCCAAGATGAGTTGTGTTAACTGCATTATGTCTCCACCAGTGGACGGGCAAGTGCCTATAGGCTGGGAATTCTCTCTCGGCCCTAGTGGGCATGACCACAGGTAAACAGTTGATGGAGCAATGAATATGACTTGTACTTTAGTCTATATTTATTCCAAGTAAAAGACAGATTTTCTACACACACACACACAACCCTCTCTATCCTCCCTCCAGGGAAGGAAGAGACATTATCACAATTCAAGATTCCATTCAGGTGAAAAGTTCTCAAGAAGGGCTTGGTGAAGGGCTAGTAAGGGGTGTGGCCTGTTGAGAATGGTCATCTGTCATGGATGCTTTAACTGAAATTCCTGCATTGCAGATGGGGGGGCCCTTTCAACTCTTACAATTCAATGATTCTATGAGGGGTGTGGCCTGGTGAGGCGTGTGGCCTGGGCAGATTCCCATGGGCTAGATGGGCAATGGTGCCGACTACAATTCTGAGATAATAAAAATGTGTTTTAAATTGGTGTTGAAAGAGGGCCCAAGACCAGCTTTAGTCCAGAGTGAAGGGATTTCCATCACAGATACTATCACAGGAAAGACCCTACGGCATTTCTCCTGTATTCAAAAACCTATATTCAGAAGTATGCTGAATCTGAACAGGGAAGCTCTGGTCCTAAGAATACACAAGAACATAGGATGAGCCTTGCTGGATCATACACATGGCCCATCTAGTTCAGTATTTCCCTCTCCTGGTGGCCAACCTGTGTGCAGCCAACAAGCAGAACATGAGTACAAAAGCTCTCTCCTGTTCATGTTAGCCAAAAGCTGGCATGCTGCCTCTAATACTGGAGGTAATATATAGCCAGCATGACTGCAAGCCATTAGGGATAGGAGAGAAATGTGATTCAGTTTGCATTTAAACACGAGCTTATCAAATTTACACTTTCTGAATCAATACTCAACATGAAACACAGCCATCCCTAGAAATTCACACTTCTCCAAATGTTGCAATGCAGTTCTCCAGCCAAGTAATGAAGTATACGAGGGTAAGTGAAAACAACATGCAAAAAAGCATTATATTAGAAAACAATTGCTTCGCAAAAATGTGCATATTAGGCAAAATGGAAGACAAAGATGTGTACATTGAGAGAAATACACAATAAACTGCTGACAAAATTTTCATGAGAACTGTTTTTTAAAAATTGCAAATTGATGTGGAGATCTAAACTTAAGATGGGAATAATGAAAAACTGACCAATACATCAATCTCTAGTTGGCACCGATAGCTATTACCCTACACAGATTTGTTGTGACTTGTGTGCTCTGCCACATAAAACTGAAGGGCCTCCTAAAATTATTGTAACCAACCCCCAACCCCCTGATTTCCAGGCCCTGCAAATCTATCTTACTATCTACATCTCAGCAATATGTTAACTTTGGCTCCATGGTTCCCAAACATTCAAGAGAGCCCCCAGCACAAATAAGCATACTGGTCCTGGATAATTGTTATTGCTGCCGCACATGTAGTCCTGCCACTTCTTCCACTGATCTGAAATTATTTTTCTTTTGAATGGTCTGATCCTCACATTCCTCCACTGTTATTTAAACAGCATGGCGTTGGGGATATATAGGCAGGACAAGAGAGAGAGAGAGAGACCTTCGTGATTTGATCCCACTATGTAGACATAAGACTAGGAAATAAAACAGGACATTGAGGGAGCTTTACTTAGCTATCAACATAAAGGTCCTGATTGTGAGAGCCTTCAAAGTTCACAGCTTTCTGTTTATCTTTGAAAAACAGAATTTCCCTTACATATCAAGAGTATGCATTTTTTTTAAATGGGAAAAGCTTATTCCAAGTTTGCTTTGCTTTCCTCCAACTCTGACACCAACTACATCCCTCTGCCAAGTAGCTGCAGATGTTTGAGGCCTTGTACTTGGGTGGACATTGAGAACCCTTGAACTCAAGGATGTACCCGTGACCTGCTAACCTGCTGCTTGGATTAATTTAATACTGAGCTGTCTTTGAATATTGTCTGTTAGCTTCAGTTGGTGCAGAATACCACTTCCAGGCTTTTGATGGGTATCACATATGAAGGTTTTGCCTCCTCAGTGCTAAAGAGTGCTGAACTAGCTGCTTCCAGGACCATTTCAAAGGGTTATCATATGCCCTATGTGGCTTGGTACCCTGGTGCCAGTAGAAGTCCTCTACCTTCCTGCACTTATTATTGGATCATCAACGCAGGCCTTTCTCTCTGTCTCCTTCTTGTCAGAGGTGAAGCGGGTGATAACTTGAGAGGGGTCATTTTTGCTTATGGTACCTCATTTGTGCAGGAAGGCTCTCTGTTGTCAACACTGCTTTTCAGCGGCCAGGAAGAACACGAAATGCTGTCCTCTGAGTTAGATCAGGCCCACAAACCTTTCTGTTCTGACTAGTCCTCCATCGGTCCCATCCCATCAACCTCCATCCCTTGCTCTGTCCCTTCAGCAAGTTCCTACCTTTTTCTGCCACACACATACTCCATTTCCTTGCCACAGTTCTGCAGCCACCATGAGGAGAATGAGAAAAAGAGGGAGACCTGCAGGCAGGCAGGCAGGCATACAAATGTTTGAGTTCAGTGGACCTACCACAGAGCACAGCAGCTGAAGTTGTGTAGCATTCTTCAGAAAAACGTTTGAGCCACTGTGATCCATTGCCAGACCTCCAAGCTTGTATGTGTGTTGTTGTTGTTGTTGTTGTTGTAATTATTATGCTACACGTCTGACAGTGTTGCCCCAGCCACTCTGGGCAGCTTCCAAAAAAATTAAAATATCAAACACAGTAAAGCATTAAACAGTATGTCTTGTCTGTCTGTCCGTCTCACTCTCCTCGTGGCAGAACCATGGCTTCCAATGCTTCCTTGTGATCTTTGAAGGGTGGTATAGAAACTTAATAAATATTAAAAAAATTAATTCCTTCATCAGGAGTCAGGCATTCACAAAGCTTGTGACCTCCCACTCACTAGCTATTGCCCCCACCAACTCACTTGCTTCCTACCACCAATACCAAACATTGGAAAGACCAGCTTTTCACAAGAGAGAGGAGGGGAGAGAGAATAGATGGGGGGGATGTGTGAAAGAGTCTGAATGCCTAATGGATGAATGCTTGGGGGGATTCTTATTGTTGAGGCAGTGCACTGATGATCTGATGTTCCAACCTGACATCTTGCTGCACATGCCTCTATATGTAATCAGGAACAGAAATGGCTTGTGGTTTGGCTACATGCAACAAAGTGAAGGAAAATAGAATAAAAACAATTGCATGCCAATCTGCTTATTATGAGCTTGTAAAAATTATGCGCCTGTGTACACGTGTGTGTGTGTGTGTGTGTGTGTGTGTGTGTGTGTGTGTTCAGAGTCTGGAGAGTTGAAAATGTTTGTATTTGTTTACCTATCTTCCAAGTTCAAGTAATGGGATATTTTTATTAAAAAAATGAACTTAATATTTTAATCCTGCAGAAATGAAACTAAAAAATCTTAATATTTCACAAAAAACGACAGTACATGCTTGCTCAGAATGCCTTTGGTATTATAAACCAGTAGTGACAGAAAACTCTCAATACATGATTATAGAAACTTAAATAAAACATCAGATTCTTTGAAGGTGACTTGGAAACTACAACTAACATGGAATGCAGCAGCTAGACTGGTAACTGGAAGCTGACCCTAACACTGGTCTTAGAACATTGGCTCCCAGTATGTTTCTGAGCACAATTCAAAGTGTTGGTGCTGACCTTTAAAGCCCAAAATGACTTTGGCCCTGTAAACCCTACTGAGCCAGTGTGGTGTAGTGGTTAAGAGCGGTAGTCTCGTAATCTGGGGAACCGGGTTCGAGTCTCCTCCACATGCAGCTGCTGGGTGACCTTGGGCTAGTCACACTTCTTTGAAGTCTCTCAGCCCCACTCACCTCACAGAGTGTTTGTTGTGGGGGAGGAAGGGAAAGGAGATTGTTAGCTGCTTTGAGACTCCTTAAAGGGAGTGAAAGGCGGGATATCAAATCTAAACTCTCTCCTCTCTGAGTTTAGTGGGATTTGCTTCTACGTAAAATGAATTCAATTGAGCAGCATACCTTTTTTTGAGGGGAAAAAGTCCTCTTGAAACTAGATGAAGGCTACTAGCATAAGCCAAGTCAATATGAATCCAAGAAACCTCCTACTTACGGAGCACAGATAGCTTTCTTTCTGTAGACATAAATGATGTGCTCATCAATAGAAACGTAATATTCCTTGAGTAGAAAAGAAACACACAGCACTTACTAGGTCTCCTCTGGTTCCCGTTTAATTTCCTTTGTCTAATGTAAACTCAGTGGGCTATGACTAAGAGCTAACATATAATTTCTAATTGTATGGCATTATGTTATGTTAGCACAAAAACATTATCTGAGCCAAGACACAAGACAGCAGCCTATAGTTCAGTCTTACTAGGGATTAGATAGGAATGGAAAAAATACCATCAGCATCAACTACATTTATCAGGGAAGTAGATGAAAAGCCAAGCTTAATGGGAAAATATTCCCCATGTCTTTCACCTCCTTCCTTAGTAGGTGCAGGGTTATTTTGCAAGCCAAATGGAACACGCTCTCATCATAGATGTGAAAAAAGGAAACTGAGGACTTTGGACTGTTATTGTTTGTTTGTTTTTACAGGCAGTCTGCGCATCCTTATCCTAGGTTTCAGAGCTGCCTTTCACATCTCCCTGTACTATGCATGCGTCCGTCCCCTACCTTGTTACCCAAACCTTCCATTTCCTGCCTTTGACCATTTCCACTCGCATTTTGCAGTCCACAGAATATCAAAGGCTGACATCTGGAGGGAGGTGGGGAGGTAGAGAAACAACCCTGAATTTAATAGGAAAAGAGCTAGGGATAAAACACGCTGATCAGAAATTTTAAAAAATCAAGAAAGAGAGACTGCCTTTCATAAAAACACCTTCATACATTCAGTGAATACACAGGTATCAGGAAAGCACTTGCCAACCACACCAATAATGATGATGATGATGATGATGATGATGATGATGATGATAATAATAATAATAATAATAATAATAATAATAATAATAATTTATTATTTGTACCCCGCCCATCTGGCTGGGTTTCCCCAGCCACTCTGGGCGTCTTCCAACAAAGATTAAAAATACATTAAAATGTCACAAATTAAAAACTTCCCTGAACGCAGCTGCCTTCAGATGTCTTCTAAATGTCAGGTAGTTGTTTATCTCTTTGACATCTGATGGGAGGGCATTCCACAGGGCGGGCGCCACTACCGAGAAGGCCCTCTGCCTGGTTCCCTGTAGCTTTGCTTCTTGCAGTGAGGAAACTGCCAGAAGGCCCTCCGTGCTGGACCTCAGCGTCCAGGCAGAATGATGTGGGTGGAGATGCTCCTTCAGGTATACTGGGTCGAGGCCACCCCAAAAGTGGAAGTGGTGGAGCATCTGCTTTGCATGCAGGAGGTCCCAGGTTCAGTCCCTGGCATCTCTAGCTAGGGCTGCAAATGCCTCATCTGAAACCCCGAGAAATACTGTTCCTATACACAATAGTGAGCTAGATGGATCAACAGTCTGACCTGACATAAGGCAGATTCCTAAATTTCTATGTTCCTTAATTTGCCCTTGTGCATGAATGTTTCTGAATCAGTTGTGTTAGCTTGTCTCCTTTCCCCTTCCTTATTTCACAAGATAATTCCACATGTTGTTTTTCCTCTGTGTTTCCTGGTACAGTCGCACCTTGGAAGTCGAACAGAATCCACTCCGGAAGTCCGTTCAATTTCCAAAACATTTGGAAACCAAATTACGGCTTCTGATTGGCTGCAGGAAGCTCCTGAAGCCAATCGGAAGCCATGGAAGCCCCGTCAGATGTTTGGGTTCCTAAGAACGTTCACAAACCGGAACACTCACTTCTGGGTTTGCTGCGTTCAGGAGCCAAAACATCTGAGTACCAAGGCATTCGGGATCCAAGTTATGATTGTAATAACAATCAAATCCAGCTTCAGGCCTGTGCATCAACTAGAAACTGGACTCCCAGGTTTTTTCCACCACTTTCCCACAATCTCATCTCATTTTTGCCTGCTTTCCTCTCATCCACTTAGAAGTATGCCTTTTTCAAAAAAGGGGGGGAGAGTGGAGCTTCAGCTATTAATTAAAATTATTATGTATTTATTGCTTAAACTGGGCTCCCACATGAAGGTTAATTTAACCTCCGTGCAAACTCAGATGACTCCCGTGAATACGCAAGAACCAGCCTTTCCATCCGAGCATCCATCCTGCTTGCCCCTCAGACACCTGTTAATTGACCTTTCATGTCACTTCTGCCCAGGATGCATCTTGGTACTGGCCAATGAAAACCTTCCAGGGCACTGTAACCTTGATTCTATTGACCAGAGTTGCTTTGATTTAAATTTCAAACAGCCTGTGATTTTTATTCTCTCCTCCTCCCAGCTCCAAACGCAAACATTATGGATTTTAGAGGGAAGGAAGCCCTCGCTGCACACTTGCTTTGCACAATCTTTGCATAAGCAAAAAGGCAGTCGATACAAACAGAATTAATTTTAATTGACCCTAATATGCACACCCAATTTCTTTCATTCGGAAAGAAACCGAGCACAACATGCTTGATATTTACAGAAGTACTGGCCCAAGTACACAGAACGGAGTTAATTACAGCGCCTATTACTAAATTTACTTGGTTATGATTATAGCGAACCATCACACAGGTCAATGAATGTGTAAATGGGAGGGAGGGATTAGATTAGCACTATGGTACCCAGTAATATGTTGCTGATTAGAAAGCTTGTCAAAAGAAAGCAGGGGTCTCTCTCTAATCACCAAATCTCCTGAGATTGTCAGAGAGGGTGAGATGTAATCTAATTGTGATTTCCCAATCAGAAGAGAAATCCAATACAAGAGTTGCACTTTGATCATCAATACATTTCAAGGAAATCAGCAAGGAAGGAGACCCAGTCTGCTCACAATTATAAGCACTCCTTGCATGAAACTCTGAGAACTGTTGCCAGTCAGTGTTGACAGTATGGCACTAGATGGACCAGTGCTCTGACTTAGTATAAGATAGATTCCTATATTCCTATGACCTGCATGCAGCTTTCTAGTTGTTTTGCCAAGAGGCTCTCTGGCAACTACAATGCAAGACATCTTCCTAAATTCCATTTTGAAAACATCTTTATTTATTAATCTTTCCATATAAAAAACCTCTTCCAACAAGAGCGGGGGGGGGGGGAGCAAACATCACTATCCACAAATGAAGTCATTCAGTTCAATTAAATACAGCTATGAAGATCAGACAACTAAAAAAGAAAAACAATCCCAAATACAAGTCCAGATGTCATTCTATTAATAGACCAATGCCAAATTAAACATCTATGCAGTACACCACTACAAGATATACAGAACGTAAGTGGTATCAGTTAAAATTTGTTTCCTTCTCACACCCGTATGTTCCTGCACAGCAAAGTTATCCATTTCGTTTGCTAACCCATGACCGCTTGTCTTGCCCCCTACCCCAATGTCACAACTGTTGAAGAGTTTTATTGGCACCTTAACAAAATCAACTAGAAACAGCCATTTAAAATGTTCTTACAGGCCAACTAAATGTCAGAATTATATTGTTCACAGAAAAGTGAACTTTATTTTGAATTAAAATGTTTGACAGTTAAAACACTAACTGAAGTATATGTGTGTTTTAATAGCATATCAGCTGTTCTAAGAAACTTATTTCTCTGACATTGACAAGGCATGCACCACCTTTTTTTTATCTGGAGAGCCTAGCAACATGGCCTCTTATATACTCATCATCCAACAAAGGGGGAAAATTGGGATATTGATTTGCATAAGATTTGCATGTACTGATTTATATGTACAGTGGTACCTTGGGTTAAGTACTTAATTCGTTCCAGAGGTCCGTTCTTAACCTGAAACTGTTCTTAACCTGAAACACCACTTCAGTTAATGGGGCCTGCTGCTGCTGCCGCGCCGCCAGAGCACGATTTCTGTTCTCATCCTGAAGCAAGGTTCTTAACCCGAGGTACTATTTCTGGGTTAGCGGAGTCTGTAACCTGAAGCGTATGTAACCTGAGGTACCACTGTATAGATGAAAATTTAGAAACAACTATGGTACTATGGTTATGTGATGCATTGCACCATCATAGTCAATGGCATGACCATGTGACCTGTGTACCTGCTCTCCAGGTGATATTGATAGGCTCCAGCACAATCCCTGCTCTCCTTGCTGATGGTTCTTTATATTCAAACCAGACTTGGACTGGACAGCCCTTCAAACAGAAGCATCGTTCAAATAGAGTACTGGCTACCCTAGATCCTAGCCATTTCTCTGATGTGGCTAAGTGGAGAAATGTCAAAACAGTTCTGAAGGCCTAGACTTAGCTTAGCTTTGCACTGTGAGAGATGTGGCTTGGTTATACGGTGTCAGTGGCCACAACCTGCACAAGCCCATGCTTTGCCAGGATAAAAACTGATTAGTGCATCACTTCCTTCACATACACAGCATGTGGTCTCTCTAAAAGCCCCTTTTATGCTAAGCCAGAGTAGATGTCAGATAGACTGAACACAGAGTTAATTAATTGTGGATCATTTTTACTGAAAGCCCAAGGTGGGAGACCTTGTGGTAGTACATGCCACCTAAGTGATCAATCTTTAATTAGCATGGCCAAGGAAAGTTGCCTGTTCTGCACATAAAACAAAACCAGAATTTCAACGTTCAGGAGTTGCTCTAACCCTGCGCCTTTGTGAAGGAATTCATGAGAGCTACAAGAGGAACGTCACTAGATTTCAAAAGTTGCTTAAATTCAAACTTTGAAAATTAAAAAATTATCACCTGAATTATGACCAGAACAGCATTTTTACATGAAAATCCCATGTCCGCCCATCACTGAATTGCAGGAATGATTGAAGCTAATTGTCACACTTATGCCTGTTGTTTTGAAGTCAGTTCCTCTATCATGGGGCCTATTCACAGAAAAGTGTGCATAGGGTCTATCAGACATTGTCAGATGTCAAGGGCTCCCACATACCGGCTCTTTCAGAGTCTCTCTCTGTGTGTGATCTTCAGAATGCCTACCAAAGTATCATGAAACCACTTCATGGTCACCTGACCTCAGCTCAAAAAGGGTATTGTTAAATTGGAAAAGGTTCAGAAAGAGCCGCCAAAATGATCAAGAGGCTGGAGTGATTCCCCTATGAAGAAAGGTCTCTCTCTCTCTTTTACACACACACACACACACACACACACACACACACACACACACCTGTTTCTAGTTTGCAGAGGGGAGAATGAATGCAAGTGCCTGGGCAGCAGGGAGAAAAGTCTATTGCAGAGAGGGGACACTTTCTGGATTTCTGTAAGACACCATAAGAATCACACAGAAAGCTCCCTTATACTGTAATCGATCATTGGTCCACCTACCTCAGAATTCTTTATTAGCATCAGCTCTCTGGGATTTTAGGCAGAGCTCTCTCTCAGCCTGAGAATGCCAGAGATGGAACCCAGAACCTTCTGCTTACAAAGCAGAAGCTCCACCACTGAGCCACAGCCCTCCTCCATTAATCAAATGATAGATTTGAGGGTGGTAGTGGTAATTACTTTTTGATACAATGGACTGAAGTGATACAGAGGCACTTATTTATTTATTTTGGCACCCCAGGCTTCAAAATGGCTTAGGCTGATGCTGTCAAATTGCTTCTTGATCCAGGCTGAAAGCTGCTGTGCTTGAAGATGTGCTCTCTCTTTTTCCCCAAAAAAAGAAAATTCATGTTGTCATATACAGAGAAGTCAGATCCCTCCATATATCTGCACACATAAGTGCATATGTGCATGTTTTTCTGTCTCATTCTCATGTCTTAGTGAGACATAAATTCCATTAACCTGAATTGCGGGCTTAGCTCACCTTTACAACAGCCGATATCGACAAGGTGCTGGTGATCAATATGGGACAGATTGGAAGCTCATTCCAACAAATTGATAAAAGTTCAGAATGAGGAGGGGTGAGGTAGTTTACTGCAAAGGTTAAATCTTTACATTCTGCTTTCTCTAATATCCACTTTTTTCCCTTAGATGCTCCTAACCTTCAGAATTAACCCCATTTTAAAATACAAGCAATGTTTTCTAGTCACACTTTGTCCTTCATCCTCAGCTCTCTCCTGTATCAAGGATACTTTGCTGGGCATGTGCCTGTATCCTGCCTTGTACAGGTGAAGCAGAATAGCAATGGCTCCATGTTAGGGACTAGCTGGATGAAGAGGAGTAATGGGAGGCACCAACCCTCTAGAGAAACCTCAGAGGAGGAAGGCTCACAGCCAGGCGAATGGTGTTGGGACATTGAGGACAGGTCAGAGGGGGTGGGAGGGAAGGAATGGTTGGATGTTGAAGAGGCAACAGGATTTAGTGAGTTGATGAAGCAGAGGAGAAGGAGCTTGTTGCTCCTGATGTCCTAAGCTGCCCTGCCCTCTTTTTCTCCTAGGACACGGAGGGCTATGCATGTAGCAGAATGATGGGCACAGATCCCCACCCCACCCCTGATGTAGTTTGAGGCTGCTAGGAAAACATGTGGCTGGGGAGAAGACTTAGAGGGAAGGAGAAGGCAAAGGCCTTCAGTCCTGGCAACTGTCTCATTGGGGCCAGTTCTGCTTGTAGGCATTGCTGCCTTGTTTTCTTGAACAGGGAGCTAATTTTTCTGCTTGTCTTTCTGTCTTGAGTGCCAACCTGCATCTGAACCAGCCCTGACACTCTGATATTCATCTTCTGATGGGGATGACTCAGATGGAAGAAGCACAGCATTCACTCATAAAAGCACCACAAGTTGAAGGCTTCTTGTGGACCAGAGATGGGTCTAACGATAGATTGGATTTGGAAGTACAGTCATGACACAAATAGGACGGACATGCAACATGTTGCAAGCTGTGTTTTTGCAGCATTGGAGTGGAATTCAGTGCAGTGCTAAGTGGGGTATCTGCTGGTATAGTACTGCTTTTGCTATGGTTGTATTGTCAACTATTTCTATTGTGCATTTGAAAACCACCTTGGTTTTGGTATTAAACTGAAAGCTGGAGTAGAAACAGTGGTAAATAAAACAAGCAAATAAGGGGGGTGCTATCCCAACTTTGTAGGAAGATCAAAAAATTAAAAAAAAAGTTGTCGATTGAATGCTCATAGTAAGGTCAGCCCTTAGAGCCTTTGTCAAGACCCAGTTCATACTAAATACACTTGTGCAAAACTGCCTTTCCAATGTGTCTATCAAGTGAGCCAGAATAGCTTTTACACAGTGTGCTTTTTTTGTTACCTTACTTCATTGACACTCTTAAACTTGATAACTGCCTGAATTTTGCTGTCGACACTTTGCCTTCTGTTTTAAGGCTGCTTCAAGTTACTCTAAAAAAGAAATCACTTTACTCTTAATTCCCTGAAAGCCCCACGCTGTTTTAAATTACATGCTTATACTGGGATAGGCAGACTATTTATTTAGCAGTCAAATTTCAGAGCCATCTGAAATTAATTTCCCAACTCCTACATTCCTGGGTACCAGCCTTCAATCTAGCCATGGAATTTCCTGGTGGAGCTGCACACGTTTCAATCTTTATGTTACAGGTTTCTCAGCACCACCAGGCTGTTGCCCTGTCAGCTGTGAAAGTGAAGACCAACTCCTCTGTTGTCGCCGGTCCACTGCTGCCCCCTTTCACATGCAATCTCAGGCTGTACATTGCAATTGATTGACTCCAAGGCAAAAATCACAGAATCTTAGAGCTGGAGGTTAAAGGTGTAGGTTTCTCAGACCAGAAAATCCAGTGCTGCTTCCCCAGCAGATGACTGTCCAGCCTTCATTTGAAAATCTCATCACTCAAGAAATTCATCACTGCCCAAAGTACTTGGTTCCATTACCAAGCTGATCTCATCATTAAGAAGATTCTTCTTCTATAACTTAAGCCCATTAAATCTAGTCCTACCTTCTAGGGCATTAGAGAACGAGTTTTGGTGCAGGTATGGGAAGATAATGTTCCCTCAGTCTTCTCCATTCTCAAGGAACATGCTTTCCATACACCTTTGTAACTCCAGCACCATCATGAGAGTCATTCCAATGCCCCATCTTCTGTTTCTAAGATGGACCAAAGCTAACCCAAGACTCAAGATCTCAGGTGCAGCAAAGCTTCCAGATCTAGAGGGCTGCTTTTCTCTCTACTGCCACCTGTCTGTCCATCTGTCCGTCTGTCATCCAATCTTATGTAGTGATTAAGTTGATGTTCCTCAAACTGATAAAGAGATATTTCTTCTTTGCATATATCCAATAAAATAGGTACATTCTATGTACATTTTAAATTGCCTATATTGCTGAAATGGAGGCTAAGCTTTTTTTAAAAAAAAAAGTCAAATAGCAAAAATAAAGGACAGCCCTTGCATGCAGGGCAGCACTGTCACTGGTGACCCAGGTGGCATCAGTGGCACATTTTCAGCTCTGGATGGTTTGAGCACTGCAGTCATTCCTGGACTGAGGTAATCTTTCCATGATAATCCATGATCTGCTAACCTTCCAATTAGATTACTGCAATGTACTCTACATGGGGATACCCTTGAGGAGAATTCAGAAGGTGCAGTTTGTGCAGAATGTAACCATCACCGTTTGGAGTGGCTTATCAGAATACCAGAACTCTGATTTTGTGTGATTTGAGTTGGTTGGCAATACACTACAGAGCCCAATTCAAGGTGTCAGTCCTAACTTATAATGCCCTAAATGACTCAGGACTAAAACTTTTGGAATAATGTCTCTCTCTGTAGCTTAGGGAAGGGCCACAGCTCAGTGGTAGAGCATCTGTTTTGCCTGCAGAAGAGCCTTATTTAAATCCCCTGCCTCTCCAGGTAGGATTGGGAGAGAAAGCTTCCTGTAACCATGGAGAGTTTCTGCCACTCAGTAGACAATATTGAACTAGGTAGGCAAAAGGCAGCTTACTTTGTTCTTGGTTTCATCTGTCTCATCCATATCAAACCCTGCATGTTCAGAAGTATACTAACAGGGGCCTTGTGGACTGTTCCTTGGCAAAGGCTAGGGAACGTGGGGTGAAGTTTCCTGCTATTTTGAGTGGTGCTCATCGCTGGCAAGAGCCCTGAGAAAACTGGAAATGCTGTGTATCAATCTGGGCCAAATGTGCTATGAATAAACACATGTGACAGGAGACGGATGCTTCTAGGGAATCTATAGAGTAGTTGGTGTAGTGGGGTGACCACAACCCACATGCTGACACGACCATGTCATTAAACCGTGCATCGTAATGTATACATACTGTGGATAGAGAAGCCACATGAGTGATTAAGTAACAAGCATGTTATTTAATATACTTCTTTTAGCAAATATACTATTGATTGTAATTACTGCTCCAGCCCCTAGGAGCCTTCACTTAGAGACTAAAACTCCCCAGGATAGTAGGCAGTCTGCAAGCATAGGAAGCAAAAGGGGGTTGGAGAAGAGAAAAAGAGGACAATAACAAGAGAGGCTGTGGTCAAGCAAATCGGTAGCCAAGACAACACTGGTAAAGTACCTTGTGACTAAAAACAACCTGTTCCTTATACCATGTGCTTGTTCCTAGAATGGCCTCTGGCCCAGGCTCCTTTCTCTTCTCATTGGTCATGCCCAGTGAACAAAAGCATGCCTGGGGGCTCAATGCAGTCCTTTATCTGGCACTCAGAACTTTTCTTAGTCTACACCCCCTCTCCTCAGGCACTACCCTGCATCCCCCCAAAGAACATTTGCAAACTGGAACAATCACTTCTGGGTTTGCAGTGTTTGGGAGCTAAAACGTTAGTCTCGCAAAGCGTTCAACTTCTGAGGTACAACTGTAACTCTGATAAGGCATCTTGTTTATATGGATAAAAGGTGGTGGTAGGAAGGTGAGTGTGTGTAGGAAGCAGCCTACTGTACAAAGGCAAAGTTGTAATTCATTGCTCCACCCACTTTTGTCCCTAGCTCCTTTCACCACTAGCAAGTGGACCCTGGGAGGCTTCCCAAAAATAGAGTGTGGCCCTTTGGTTGAAAAGGCTTTACTGCCCCTGATTTAACTCAAAGCAAGTCAGCATTCTGAATTGCCACCCGAGTTTCATTTCATTCTGCACTGACTTCCAGTTTGTTTCTGAGAGGAATTCAAAGTGTGGGCTTTTGTCCATAAAGCCAGAAATGATTTTGCGGCCAGGAAATTGGAAATACCACCTTTGCCCATATGATCCTGCATACCCCACTGCTGAATTTTTTTGGAAGCATTTTGACCAAAGAAGTCAAGAATTCTACAGCTGCCACCCCCGGCTTTCTATCCACTCCCAATGGCAACAGCATCCAAAGAACAGCTTGAAATTTCTCCTTATGTACCAAAGAACCTGGATCAAACACAATTTCAGAATCAAAGGCAAGTGGTCTAGAATATGCATAACAACTGGCCTACCCAAATACCAGCACATGGAAAGAAAAATGGGAATGTCCTGAAAAGAAAAGCATTTTACTTTCCCCTTTTCTGTTCTCTTTGGACTGAATGAAAGAAATGAAATTTCACCCAAGTTTTTGAAACATCTAGTTGCTCACAGACTATACATACCTGGGTTTTTATTGATGTTTACAATGAATCATATGATTCTGAATGGTTTCCATTATTCTAAGAACTAGCATTGGCTTATGTATAAATCAGAGAACTGAGGCTATTAATTTTCAGGGAAAAAGGAAAACACAGTGGTTAAAGTACCCATGAAATATCTTAAGGAAAAAGGAAGAGTGCCTATCTGAAAACAAAACAACATTTTTGGTACTACTCCATGACTCATTTGATATGTATTAAAAACACTAAAAAAACACACACCAAAAAACCCACACATTTTAAAGGAATAATATACCATGCCCTAAACCTCTGGCACATTAAAGGCTGCAAGAAAGGCTTTTCCCACCTTGATCTCCAGGTGAACAAAAATCTGTTTTAGAAGTAGTCATTCTTTCCTTCTTCAAAGTCTTGCAGTGTATAACTACACGATTTCCTGGAGGGAGGGTCATTCTTAAAAACATTTTGTTAACATTTAACTTTTTCCATCAAAATGGCTTTCTTAAAATGTAATGTTTCCATGCAAGGAAAGGAGGATAAAACTGAGAAAACATGCAAGATCCTTAGGCATCTGCACTAAAAGCTATGGTAGAAACATTTGCCAAGTATATTTGGCAGAAACATTTGCCAAGTACAGTGATGCCAAGAATCAGAGATCCTTAGACTACACCAACAGCCCATGCCTTCAAGGTGTTGACAGACCTCAGCAAAGGTTAGAGCCTAGTCTTGGACCTGTGGACAGCTAAACCCAAAATGGAATCTATAATCAAGGTCTGCATTTCTAGGTAAGGATCTGAAAACTAATCTATGCTCGAGTTAGCGGCAGGAACCAAGGCAGTTATCCATGGTGCGGTAGGAGGGGGGCTTACCTTAGAAGGAGGGATAGAAATATAATAAATAAATATAACTTTATATACAGAAGTGGAAAGTAGAAAGACAGAGGAATACCAGCAAAGGATGAATAGCTTATGAAACTGATGGACTATGCTGAAATGGTGAAATTAACTAAGAGGACCTAATGATGAAGTGTTTAAGGAGGAATGGGTCAAAGTATCACATGCACATGAAGTCACAGGCAGGATTTGAAATAGAAGCAGGAGATTACTAAAATAACTGATGATAGTTTAGATAATAAAAACACATGTATTAAAAAACAGCTAATAAAAAGAAGTTAAAAACCAAACAAAAGGAAAGCAGGGGGTGGAATCAGACCTGATCATCTTTAAAAAGGGGGGGGGGGAGGTAGTGGGAAATCTGGTCCAAAATCCATATTGTGGTAAGATGCTAGATGTGCAGGATTCAAATGCAGTGGGAGAGGGACTCTTGGAGTTCAACTGGAATAAAGAAATGACAGTTAGGGAGATGGTTAACCACTTATTCATTGTAATTTTCGTATCACAATCTTTCATTAAGAAAAGAATAGTATCAAGGCTGTTCTACGTATTCCCACATGGCATGTTGTTAGCTCTCAGGATTGTTAAGGGTCCTTCCAGAGTAAGATCTTACAAGTATAAATAAATGCTAAAATGCCCCGAGAGATTGCCATTCAAATGGAAGTCTCTTCCACAGTGAAGAAAGGTTTTGAGAAATTTGAGGACAAGTTTCATCTTCTGCACGCAGTAAAGGAATACACCTGCCCTCTCTGCCGTTGTCACTGCCACTGCAGCCACAAAACAATACAGGAGAAAAACGGTATACTTGCAGAGACAGACAAACAAATGAGGAAAAACTACATATATTAAATATAAAGAGCCCCTGCTATACCCAGAGCATTTCAAGGTGTTTCCTCTCTGCAAACAGTTCAGAACTTGCATATCTTTCACATTTACTGTGACTGAATGTGCATATTTAACGCTGCATTTTTTGAAATTGATTATAAGCCACTATTCAGACTCCAAAGGCTCACTAAAAGAATATAAAGGTTAGAAATCAATCTACAACTTTTCAAATGCCTGCTGAACCCATACACAGCAAGGTCTAGACCTGACTGGTCAGCCACAACACCCGATTGGTGAGTCCCTCGTAGCTGGGTGCAATCTGGCCAATGGGACACAGTCCAAACGGTTCAAGGGACCTATTTATACCCATGCACGTGACCCACAGCTTCCTCTTTCAGTGCGTGCATTCAGAACACCCGCCCACCTCTCCCTACTTTTAGGGCTTTGTGCTTGACTTTGCTATGCTGTTGTGTGTTGTCTGTAATTGGAACAGGGGCACTGAAGGAATTTTCCCCACTTGGCTGATTGGCTGGTGCCATTTGGGTTTTGCCTGCTGCGTAGCAAATCGTCACAACTTGTAAGGTTGCAGATAGGCTCTGATTCAGGTGATAGGAATGTGAGAATGCTCTCGCCATCCCTAAGTGAAGCGTATTCCGTTAAAGGAATCCAGGGACTCGATAGCTTGGTAAAGCCCTGAAAGGGGGTTGTGCCAAAGCCTGAGTCCAAGTGGACATTTGGGTGGCGGAGTTAGCCCATTCCCGGCTTTCTGCTTATCCAGGTGTTCACCCTTGGCTGACTTATGCTGGAACCCTGGGTCAGCACTACCTGCATGGCAGGGAGCTAGTCGAACCAGAGCCTATGCAACCAATCACTTTCTGTAATCAATAAAGTTGTGGCCTAAATTCTGCCAAAAACCAAAATTTGAGACAAGTGTGAATTTATTTAGGGGGGAGGTTTCTGGGTCTGAACACGCAAAGATTAATTTAAAACAAGTATCCCTGTCCCCTTTTTTACATGCTCGTTCTCTCATCCACTCTCTTTTGCTTTCTTTCCCCCTCTCCCCACATCTTCTCTTCCAGCTCCTACCAAAGCAGCACTTACCACCGTGACAAATGAAGCAATAACAAGGGTAGTCATTTAACTCTTTGCATCCTACTTAAAAATCGCCCTAATTACCATGTAATGGGTCCGCCGAGGCAGCAGAGGCTGGGTGAAATCTACCCGGAGGGCATCAGTATAGTTCATCTGTCCATTCTCTAATAGAACTCTAAAGTTCACCCTTATAAACATGTCACCTAGTCTATAATTAAGTGACTGGTCATTAGGTAACGCATGTGGTACCTGTGGGTCACATATCAGTCAATTGGTGATGGATATTTATCCAATAGCTGCTCAAAAGTAGCTCCATAGCTCTCTGTCACCACACCATGCTGCAGATTCTCAACACGTGGAATGCTCAGGGTAGTAATCTGTAGATGTGAAGGTTTTAAAGGGATAAACTCATTGTCTGTGAAGAGTAAGATATGGAAGGAATGGAGGGGAAAGTGTGTCATAACAATGTTAGGAGGCCTAACAGTATTAGGTAGCTGAGATTTCTAGATTCAAGTCTATTCAAGTAGTCCTGCCTCTTTGATGTAATCTCAAAAATGTGAGTATGTCTGTTTGATGCAGAAAAATCAGAACTGGGATGAGGGAGTAACTTCTGCTGGGATGAGGGACTTCTGCTGAACTATTATTATCCTCCCCCTTTTTCTGAAATGCATGTTGCATTCAGGGTACAAGAACTGTTCAGAAGATGATGTAATTGGGTACAATAAATGAGAAGGGGGTGGTGTGGTTGTGCAGGATTCATTTCCAGGCACAGAGCTGAAATGAATTTGCTCCAAGCAAATCTTTGCAAAAGTTATCCTTTGAAAATTTGGATGGTGGCTATTTGCCAAATATTGGCTCTTATTCAGCAAGAGTGTTTGACACCAGCAATTATATGGTAGCAGTCATCGTTTGACAATATATTATAGCCAAGATGTGATAGGATCTGACAGATAAGCAAGGTACAAGGTTGAAATGGCCTATTCTTTGATATGTTTCAAGATATTTCAAGAATAAATTACAAAAAGAACAAAAAAGAGAGGTGTATTTTAAGAATGTTGCTAATGGTCAGTAGGAAGGCATCCTAGGGTTCATAGAATTTATCAGATCTTTCTCTCCGAGAACAGAAAGGGAGATCCCAATCCTATGTTTCTTTTATGAGGCTGCAGAAAGGTCCACAACATCCAGCATTCTGACTTTAGGAAGGGCACGAAGGGAGACATACGGAGGGGACAGAAGAGACTGTGGAACCACGTGTTCCACAGTCTACCAGTTTCTCTGACATGCTCCCACCACAGGCAATAAACTACACCAGCATATAGTAGAGCTGGCATAGTTTATTTCCTTCTCACTGATTCAAAACAGTATACAGTCGAACCTCAGAAGTTGAACAGAATCCATTCCAGAAGTCAGTTTGACTTCCAAAACATTCAGGAACCAAGGTGCAGCTTCTGATTGGCTGCAGGAAGGTCCTGCAGCCAATCAGAAACTGTGGAAGCCACAAAGGACATTCGTGTTTCAAATAATTTTTGCAAATCGGAAGAATCACAGTGTTCAGGAGCCAAAATGTTCGTCTCGCAAGGCATTTGATTTCTGAGGTACGACTGTATATATATTGTTCAGATACAGAACTAGAAACAAAAAAGGGAAAGCTACATGAACTGAAACACAACCACCAGTGCTTTTTTTCTGGGGGGGACGCAAACATTTTGTGAATCTTTGTACTTTTGTCCATTTCCTGTATTTATTTTTCCTGATTTGAACTATAAAATGGTGGTTTTCTTTCGTCAAAATGAGATACCCCTAAACATTTTTTTAAGAAAAAAAGCACTGACAACCACCCTCCAAAATTCGCATTTTGCAATGCAGTTATGAAACCCCAGAAGGATGCTTCCAGCCAGTGTAGACAAGACTGAGCTAGAAGGACCAAGGGCTGGACTCAATATAAGATAGCTTCCTATGTCCCCATTTTCTACATATTTTTTATTCCAGCCTGTGCATTAAAGAGAGGCTACAAGGAGCATGGCTTTAGGGGTCATGACTTGACTAAGTTCCAACTCAAAGGCAAGTTTTTTTGCCCTGCTAAACTACTAGGGTAGGTATCTCTGTTACCTGTAGCAACGTAAGGGCTGTACCTGAGCTTCAATAGCCTATTATTTCAACTGCCAAGGAGTAAAGTGAAGATACTGTGCATCTTATATATCATTAAACTACATGACCACATCTGGGAAGTAAACCACAAAGGGCAAAAGGATCATGTCCTTTCTCTTCCCTGAATTCCAAGTATTTTAGACCAAACTAGAAGTGGCAGTGGAAAGGGAAATGGGGAAAGTCAGGGCTATAAACCTGCCTGGGGAGGAGGAAGTGAAGAAATGGAGGCCAGCTGAATTCATGAACAACCCAGGTAGTGGGGAGGGATCCATTGTCAGCAGCAGCTGAGCACAATGTTAAGAGACAGAAAAGAAACATCATCTCTCTCACTTTAAACCATACAAGAGAGCCACATGGTGCCCTTGGTAGATCCTCCTCCTTGATAGTGTTTGGTACCTATGGATGCAGCATATCAATCACTTTGTGATTGATGGGTATCCTATACACAGGTCAACTATACATCCACTGTTTATCGAACAACAGCACCTGGCCCTCATTGAAAGCTGACGGTAGATCCATATGATTCAGGCCCAATCAAAGCAGCGATTTCTCAGTGCTAAGGACCCTGACATGCCACACTGAGATCATACAAGGCTTCAAATGAGCTACAGAGAAGACAGTGAATAGGATGTTAGCAGGACAATGCTAAAATAAACCTAACATTTCTTTCTCAGATACAATTAAACAGATTTCAGCTACAAGAAAAGCCTGTAACTAAACCCTGTTATAGTTACAGATAGGTAGCCGTGTTGGTCTGCCATAGTCAAAACAAAACAAAAATTCCTTCCAGTAGCACCTTAAAGACCAACTAAGTCAGTTCTTGGTATGAGCTTTCGTGTGCATGCACACTTCTTCAGATACATCTGAAGTGTATCTGAAGAAGTGTGCATGCACACGAAAGCTCATACCAAGAACTGACTTAGTTGGTCTTTAAGGTGCTACTGGAAGGAATTTTTTTTGTTTTGAACCCTGTTATGTTCAATATTTCTTACAGGGGTGTGCAAATTTGGGACACAGTTTGATCAAAGTGGTTTTGATTGTTCCTGCGCTCTCAGATCATATCTAACCGTGGGCATGGTGACTGACATACAAATCATGTTTATTTGCATGTGAGGTCAACTCTTACAGTTTAATGTCTTATCTTTTCCCTGATTTTCAAATATTTTAGACCAAACTAGAAGTAGTTGTGACAGTAGGGATGTCGGAAGAGTCCAAAGAAAACAGAAATGGGAGCAAAAAAGGTTGATGTTCACTTATCCATCCCATGTCCAGGATGGAAATCAATCATGTGAATATGATTAGAATTTGCTGTTGTTGTTGCTTTCAGTCCTCAAACAATACACAATAGATTATGGCTTTTCCCCATTTGCATTGAAATTAATGGAATAGTGACCACATAACTCACACAATTTATGTACATTATGTATGTTACATAATTTTGCCACAGTGGTCAGCGGGACAGATGATGTAGGTTTTGGCTTAAGGTGAACTTAGTGGAACAGAAATATTGCTACATGCAAAAAGTACAAGGCAGAACAGAAAACAATACCTTCTTAGATTCCTATGTGGCAGCCCCATTTTATTAAAAGCTAGTCTTCCCCAATTGTGGTTCAATTTTAAGAACAGAGGTTAAATAAAAAGAATGTTAGAGTCTTTCTTTTCACACATATTTTGAGCAAGTGTTTGAACAAGGGATTCTATTGCTACAATTGCATTCCTCTCTCCTTCCCCCATTCCTCTCTTATAGTTTACAGGTAGCCTTAAATGTTAAGACACTGCCAAATGTTTTAACACATGTTAAGCACTAAAGCTGCCTTAAAACACTTGAACTGTTTTAGTGCCTTGGGCCACCTCCAAGAGTATCTTAAGTTAATCAGAAAAGTGATACTTGAATCCAGAGAGTAGACAGGCAGTGCTACCAACAACCTTATCAGAGCCACAGCTGGAAGTGTTGGAAACTCTCCTGTAAGCATTCGGCAGGAGGAAAGGCTGCACAAACAATACTCTGAACTCGGCTGTGTTGAAATTTAGAATACTATATCTGATTATGCTGGTGGATTTCATCCCTGGGGACAAAAACCGCCAGGGAGACACTAATGAGTTTGAGTCACTTGCAGATCTTGCAAAATGCGGCGTGTACAGTACAACAATGAGAAACAGCTCAATCTCTGTTGAACGACACACATTCCAATTTCAGTCTGTTTTTAATGAACCATAAAACAATCAGTGAAAACTGCCTGCAATATTTTCAATAAATTTTCACAATCTCTCTATTTATGTCTTGTGCATGGAAAGAGCCAGGGTGGGGGGCGGAGGAGGGAGGAGGGAGAGGAAGTAATTAGCCTGGGTCTTGCCAAACCTTTCTGTGACCTCTCTGCCTGAGGGGCTATGAAAGGTGCAGTTAACCAAAAGCATTCCCTTTGCTAAAATGGCTTAGAAGTTGCCCCTCTTATATCTAATGAACCCAAGGAAGCTCGGGGCTTGTTGACATGATGATGGTTCAGAAGTTGCTTATCTCAGGGCAGTTAATATCACAAGCTTGCTATTATTCAAGAATCCCATGATAATTTAGAGCTCAGCTACATGTTACATTTTCCAGGTTCAACTAGAATAATGTGTGAAGTAACCCTACTTCATCCTTTGAATGTATAGCCAAGGGCATATCCATACCATACATTTAAGCCCATGACTCTCCCTCCCCCAATAATCCTGTGAACTATAGTTTTCCCTTCACAGAACTATGAGCCCCAGGACCCTTAACAAACTGCAGTTCCCTGTATTATTTGCAAGAAGACATGTGCTTTAAATGTGCATTGAATGTGCATTTAATTCATGCAGATCTGCCGTAAGTGAGAGGCTGGCATGCAAGAGTTGTTATTCCACGCTATTTGATTGGCTAGACAGGCAGTTCTTGTTTGTCCAAACTGAACCTCAAAGCAAAGATTTGACTCCTAGTGAATATGGCTGTTGCTGTTTACCAATTTGATGGCTTGGGAAAAAACAAGAAAGCAAAGCTCTTTTTTAAAAAAAGAAAGAAAGAAAGAAATGTAGCAATGTAGCTAATTACACTAGCCATGGGGGAATCAGGAATGATTAGAATGCCCAGCTCCACAAGGGCCCCTTTGGGATCCTTGGCTTTTTGGAAAAGGACTAGCTCAGCTGCTTGACAGACGACTCAAGTGAAACTGCCAAGTTAGATCTGGTTTCAATTAAGGCAAATAAAGATGAAATCAATGAATTAATTCCACATGGCTTTAAATAGATTAGTGGGGTGTATAATGTGAGGACAGATTACAGTAAATTTGCAAGGTTTTCCAGAATTATTTTTAAATTTTTGACCCCCATTATGCTTTTTGTGCCCTGATTAAAATCCCGCCCCCCCCCCAACGAATGTCAAAACAGTGCACTGAAGTATCACTGCTACACGCTTCCCTTATAAGTCTGTTAGCTGCAATAGCTTAGTAATCGCTCACTTCCTCTCCTATGTGCTGTCTCAATCCCTACATTCTGTGAAGGGTGGCACCCTCTATCAAGCAAATATAAGTGAGAAAAAAGAGGCATCTTTGGTAGTGGAAAAGACCCTGGTGTTGGGAAAGATTGAGGGCACAAGGAGAAGGGGACAACAGAGGATAAGATGGTTGGACAGTGTTCTCGAAGCTATGAACATGAGCTTGACCAAGCTACGGGAGGCAGTGGAAGACAGGAGTGCCTGGCATGCTCTGGTCCATGGGGTCATGAAGAGTCAGACACGACTAAACAACTATTGGTAGTGGCTCCCTAGACACTCCACATTCCCTTGTAGTTTACAGAGGGGAGGGGGTTCCTCATCAGTATCCCGTGCCCACTGTGCCTACTAAGTCCTCATTCTTCTTGGGATTCCCTCCACTTTAGGACAGGTGTTCTCCTAAGTATTTTTGGCACTTCCACAATCCTTTGAGTTCCCCTGAACCCTTTTATGCATGAATAGTGCTGATTCATGCACTGTAACTCACACCGATGAAACAAACTCAAGTGTTCTACCCTTTTCCCTGCTGGTTAGCAGCGGTGGGGGGGGGGAGTCAAGAGAATCTAGTCTGAAAGTCTCTTCCAATATTTTCTTCTACTGCTCCAGCTCAAGATAGCTGCCAAGAGTTGCCCCAGTGGTGAAACATGTATGTACATGATGATAAGATCGCTGTAGTACAACAGGGGTGTTTGAGCCTGTGCTGATTTGCACAAGATAGAAAGGTGCTTTTCCAAGACATCCAAACCATTCATTTCATCCTTCTGAACTTGAAAATGAAAGCTAAGAGCCACCTCTCTTAGAAGAGCTGCTTGAGCTGTGGCAGAGCAACTACGAGTTTGGTAAGGGACAAAAAAAAAAAAAAAAGATTTAATGTGGAAAAAAAGTCAAGTTGGGAATGACCTTCTGCACTGATTGACTTTAGCAGAATGTAAATGATGGGCAGTAAATCAGGTGACATGCAAGCCCCACTGTGAATCATACTGTTCCCTTCAATCCTATCAAGAGTGGGAGGCATAAATCCTCCCAGTTCATGCCAGGCCATGAGCAGTCCTTTAAATTTCCAATTAAAGATATACTGTCCTTAGCCTGGTGCTCACTTGAGAGGCTGTATATTAATATGATAATAAGCAACAAGGAGCTCACAGTGGTGGTCTCACTGTCTCTGGAATATTGATCCCCAGGCTTCCATCCACAATGACTGTAAGAGTAGGTTCTTCAGACAAGAGATTGAGATCGAATAATTATTATACATTTTAGGGCTATTTGCAAGCATCATGATCTAGCACCTAGATTTCATCATACACTACTGGCCAAAATTGTGGAAGCCTTTTGGGGAAAGTGTATTTCCAAGGTCTGATGGCTCATTAACACCTGATTGGCTCTCTAAACACTCATATTCACTGGCTACATTCAAATGAAGGAAAGCTATTGCATATCAACCCAAGCAAGTTGTGCTTCCTTTTTCTGGTTATTTGGCTATATCTTTTGATGGAAAACAGATAATTGAACAAACATTGTTGCATTACATTCTTCATTAAATTATCTTTCAAGTGATATACAATTTGATGGTATTACTCCAACAAAAAATGGTGTTATGAGCCATCAGACCTCAGGAATACACTTTTCCAAAAGTTTCCACAATTTTGGTCACTAGTGTATCTTTAGATGATGGTGGAGTGATTTTAGGATGTCATTTTTCACCAACAAACAGGCATCTTCCCAAAGCAGCTAGATTTTCCAGATATTTGTGTGCAGTATGTGACGCCATCCACTGGAGAAATGAACACTGGCCACATTCAGTATTGCAATGCAGATTTTGATCATAAGTTGGGAGGTCAGAAACATGTCATGTGTGTGCATGCTCCCTGCCCCCTATCTGCCCAGCTTACTAAGAACATAAGAACAAGTCCTGCTGGATGAGGTCAAGGGCTATCTGCTGGAGCATTCTGTTCTCACAATGGCCAAGCTTGTGAGTGCAGCGATACTCTCTCCATTTGTGATCCCCAGCAACTGGTATTCAGCGACATACTACCTAGTGAAGGTCTTATCCTACTTAGCCTTGCAGCTGATCAATTGGACTACATTCCTGGTCACTGGCTAAACTGTTGGGATTGTGGGAATTGTAGTCAAGGAACATTTGGGGAGACAAGGTCAAATAACACTCTACTAGAACACTTCCGCCCTAATTTGGGTATTCTTCATTTCCATGTTCAGCAACAATATGAAGGTAAGGGGTGGGATCAGACCATGTAAACCCAATCCTGCTGCCACACACCTCCTCATGGTGAAAAGACAGGATAGAAAATTTTGAAAAAAGAAAAAAGAAAAAACTTCATACCACAACATCCAGAAATGAGTCTCCTGCACAATGCAGATTATCGCTTTTTTCACCTGTTACCTAGGAAAGTGGGCATCTACCCCACTTCTAAGCATTCCTGCCTTGAATATAAGAATGAATTTGGGGCTGAAAATGCTGGCCAGTTAATCCCATATAATGAATCAAAACTATCAATGCAGCTTGTCTTGTTTATCTGTTTGTCACATCAGCAGCCTGCCATGTTCAGCAAAAGATATGGGTTAGCTACAATGCCAACAATGTATACCTTTCCCAAATAAAATAGCGGAACAAGCACAGAAATAAACAGTTCTTGAAGGGCTCACTGGCATGCATGCTATCCAGAAGCATTTGAAGCTGTCATAGGCAGAGTCAGAGGATTGACCAATCTAACTCATCTAACTCATAACTGTCTACTTAGGTTCAGCAGTGGGGAAGCTCTGTATCTGGACATTCTGACTCTCCCCAGGCCACACCCCTTCTAAGCCACACCCTCTGTCCCCAGGCTACTCCCCTCATCAGCCTTGCTTCACCTCTTCCTCGGGTGTTTTTGCCTGGTTGGAATGTGTCCTTGAACTCTGGTGATGCTTTTTGCTTGCCTGAATGAAGGACAGAAAGGTGGGGGGATATAAACTAGCCTACTGATCAAAGTACAATTTACATTCATTGCTCCGCCCATGTTTTATTATGGCCCTGACCACTGTTGGCACATGGGCCCTGGAAGGTTGCTCAGAAAAAAAACATGACTCTTTGCAGGATAAGGTTCCCCAGCCTTGATCTGTTCTGATTGACAGTGGCTTCCCAATGCCCCAGGCTAGAATGTTTTCCAGCCTTGCTCCTTGAAGTCCTTGGAGATGCCATGGATTAAATCTGGGACCTTCTGCATGCCAGGCATGTGCCACTGAGCTACTGGCTTTCCCCTTCACATCCCTGCACTTTCCTCCCTGAACCAAATTTATTTTTTAAAACACAATGCCAAAGGATGGAGTAGGGAACAGTGCATGTCAAAAACGGAATCACGTGCACGATGGTGCATGAGCACGACCAGCTGGCCAGGAAAAGGGAACTGGCTGATGGAGGATTTTTCTAGCAATCTCCTATGATTGCTACACTCCCTGACAATTGCATAAAAGAGTGAATAGAGCAGATCAGGGAGCAATAAAAGTTGCTTCATGCAATTTTTGTTGCCATTTCATAGCATGGGGTGATTTTTCAGTTCACATACTGGTAGCACCAGCACCTGCCCTTGTAAGTCAACAAATATCTCAACAGTGGGGAAATCTGTCCTAAAGAGGCATCTGATTAACTTGCATTTGGCTTTAAAGTGGCTAATCTACTGTTTAAGTTACACGTAATGACTGAAATGCTCCTTTAATGCAATAGTTGTTTATTTGGAGATCAGACTGTTAAACTTGAGTTCTTCAGTTCCCATTTCCTAGACCAGCAGGCACTGGATGTTTTGAAGAAGGAAGAGCCCATTTTTAGCAGATACCAGGTACCAATCGTTAAACTGTAGGCAATAGCCAATGCCAGTTTTAATTTTAATTTTTTGGGAGCAACATTTCTTCGAGCTGCAAAAGGCAATAATTTCCCCTAGAAAAATAGATAAAGAGACTTAATAGAGTACTTGATCCTGAATTATTCCCCTTCCTGATCTCACCACAACAGTCCAGTTATTTCTGAGAACTTATTTCCTTCTATTAGATCAGTGTACATATTTGAATACATAGCAGAGGACCCCAAGTATAGACTAAAAAAAATGTACCGCACAGTGTGTTTATAAAAAGCAAAAGCAAAACAAACAAAAATTGCAGATTTCAGAAGTTAGGCAGTTAACTTGAAGCAAAAGCAGTTCCCTGTATCAGCAAGAAGACCTTTTTCTGAGCAACGCTTTACAATAAAGCAGACTTAATGAGCACCAAGCAGTTGTGTAAATTCCATGGAATTGCATATTGAAAAGCTGCATTCACACCCAAGGAGCCCATCAGGACGGGTATTGTTATCATGAATGCCAAAAGAATTGCAAAAACGAATTGCTAGTTTATCTTCAAGTGCCTCCAATTTTCTCCATCCTGCCACCTGTATCATTTGGAAGAGGTGGAACAGCAGCGGTGTAAACCTCTCCTCTCAGCCCAGTGCTCTGATGGGCTGAGTTCCCCATCACAGCACTAATTTAAACTTCTCCAGCAAGCTCAGCACTGTGATGGAATGATTTCTACACACTCTGTGCAAGTGAATGGGTCAGGGCAGTCTCTCCATTAATTTGCATGGGAAGGGGAGGAGAGAGGCTGCAAATCCCCACCCCTAAAAAGAAGGCTGCTGGGAGGAGACACGCATCCACCCTTGCCAGGAAGGGTGGCAAGGGGTAAGAGGTTCCTTAATATTGAGGTGTTAAGATCCCCATACACCAGCTATCCAGTATTGCTGCTGCCCATTGAGACTGATGGGGAAGAATGCAGGGACTGGGCCACTCACATGCAAAACCAACTAATTCTAATTTTGTCCCATCCTCCTCCCTACAGATTTTGACAAGGATCAGTGGAGTAGCGTGGGTTGCCAGTGTCCAGAGCTGTGAGGAGGAGGGTGGGGGTGGGTGGGAGGGAAACAGACAGAGTATGGACGTACATTCAACTGCCTAATGGCATCCATGTCACCAAGAAAATTGCAGCCACAGAGATAAGAAAATAAGAGTCATTCCATTGTCTGAAGAGGTCACTTTCTGGTTTGCATAGAGAAGCAGTTTCAACAGAGCCCAGCAATGGAGGCATACGCTGTATTAAGGCAGCACCAGGTGCTGAAATTTTGCACCCCCTAACAATTTTGCACCCAAGGCAAGTGCCCTGGTATGCCCATCCCCGCTACACCACTGACAAGGGTAGCCTCCTCCTCAGTTCCTTCCTCAGGCGTCTTGACCACAATCTCTCACTGTCATTCCAGTGTAGCTACATTCCAGTGTAGCTTTTCTCCTCCTACAGTTCCTGATCAGAAGAAGCACCTTGCCAAAATAGCATCAGGAAGGAAGCAACCTTTCCATTTGCTTGCAATTAACCAAACTGCAGCTCCACAAAAACCTGCAACTGACTGGGATCATATGCTACAGAGCAGTTTGGAGCAGTATTGGAGTAACAACAAAAAAGTTTTTCCATCTTGAAGCATTAAGGTTGTATATGGAAAGCAAAGAGTTCCCATAAAAACCCCAGTGAGACTAGCAGTTGCCAGACCACCTCAAGCCCTTTATCTGCATGAGCACAAACATCCATTGGAAATAAAAGCCCCCAAACTATCGCCCTGCAGCCCCTTCCGTGTTTCTGAATAAACTCCTGAGTGGCTCCTAGACTCTGCTGCACAAAGGTTTCCCCGGCTTTATAATAAGGCTGATTTATTGTTGTCAGCATGGGACCTGATTCGAAAGCTCAATCACCGTAAACTCCCCATGGTGGGGTTTGCGTCTTGGAACAGGCCTTGGAATTGGAGAGGAATTTACCTCCTGCTGCAGAACATTACATAACAATCAACAGAAAACAAGCGGAGAGCAGCGGGTGGTCCCATCATTAGCCTGCACAGTCATGTTAATGGAGATGGTGCATACACTCATCTATCTGCACTTATTATGGAGCTTGCCAGCCTGAAGGATTGTGCAGAAAAACAAGAGGATGGAGGGCAGAGGCAGCATATGGGCCAGCAGCTTCCAAATGAATGAGGAAGAACTGGCAATCAGCCCATTGGTGGCTGATGCGCCCAGATTCTCTTAAACCACATGCTCTGGAGCAGGACCCAAGACCCTATTTAGATTCTGTATGCACTCTGCAATATACAGGTCTATCTTTAATGTTGTTGTTGTTTAGTCGTTTATACATGTCTATCTTTAATGTTGTTGTTGTCATTTAGTTGTGTCCGACTTTTCGTGACCCCATGGACCAGAGCATGCCAGGCACGCTTGTCTTCCACTGTCTCCTGGAGTTTTGACAAATTCATGTTGGTAGCTTCGAGAACACTGTCCAACCATCTCGTCCTCTGTCGTCCCCTTCTCCTTGTGCCCTCAATCTTACCCAACATCCAAGTTTTTTCCAGAGAGTCTTCTCTTCTCATGAGCTGGCCAAAGTATTTAAGCCTCAGCTTCAGGATCTGTCCTTCCAGGGAGCACTCTGGGTTGATTTCCTTCAGAATTGATATGTTTGATCTTTTTGCAGTCCATGGGGCTCTCAAGAGTCCTCCAGCACCACAGTTCAAAAGCATCTTTAACGTACCTTTGCCTAATAACCCAGCTCATAGCTCAATGCCGCATTGCATAATACATCTAGGGGGAATTGCACACCTACATGCAGGTACCGGACACACCCACAGCCTCACATGCCCACATCCTACAGCACTCTCGCACTTTGCTATACTTCTCCTCCAGCTCTCAGATCAGTAAACGGGTTTGGCCTATTATGGACCTGTTTAACTTTAATTTCATGGCATCTCCTCGTTTTGACACAACCTTCCCTTCTTCTGCCACCTCCTAGAAAACTTTTTTGTTTCTTGTGGCTGAAGGATGCTTCATGGCCATTTCCCCGGAGCTGGGTTTGCATAATTCTCTGTGCATGTCCTCTCTACATGTATTATTTTACATTAAATGGCTCTTTACATTTGGGATGTGTGAGCGCCATCTTCATCAAGCTGACAATGAATTGGGCTTTATGAGTATTCCAGTTGAATGCTAAAATAAAGAAAGAAATGAAGAAAGAAAGAAACCCTCAAAGGGTTTTTCAAGCATTCAATATGAACAATCAAAACACTCAATTAATTTTCTGATGCTACATCTCACTCCCTGTTAGCTACACACACACACACACACTCTCTCTCTCTCTCTCTCTCTCACACACACACACACACACTCTTCTCCATGGCAAGAAAGCTATACTTGAGGATACAGGAAAGGTCCTGAAAGGTCCCTTCACTGTCAATCACATGCAGGCAAACTGGCCCAAATAGATGTCTGAGTTGTTCACCACCACCACTGAGTTACCTCCATCCCCTGCTTCTTCTGAATTCTGTGCAATTGTGATGAAGAGGAATGTGTGCAGTGAGAATAATCCCTGAGCACCTTCCCCCGCCCCTGTGTGGATCATGCTCCACGCAGCCCCCCAAACAGCTTTTTGTCACCATCTGATCTCCTCTTTCAAAGGATCGTTCCTTCCCTGCTTGAATGGGGAGAAATCTGCTCTTCACCACAGCACAAAAAGCTCTGGATTGCGAATGAACTGTGTGTGTTTGTGTGTGAGGGAGGGAGGGAGATATTTGTATTTATTGATACCATATTGAATATTTTATTGATGGATTCTGTTTTATTTCTGTTTACTTTGCCTTGCAATGTTTTATACATATTTTTCTCCACTTAGAAAAACACAGTAGTCTTATTGTGTTTTATGTAAGGCACTTAGAAATTTCTCAGATTAAGTGGTATATAAATATAACAAATGAATATATAACATGACTTGATATTTATTTGTGTTCTTTAGCAGGTTCTTTTGTTTTAAAGTTATTTGAACTGTGGGCACAACAAAAATAAGGATAGTGTTAGACTGTGCAGCATGGAGGTCACTAATACTAAAACTCATGAACAGCCAATGAAGCTGAATGATGAAAGATTCGGGATGAATAAAATAAAGTACTTTATGCAACACGTATTCAGACTAGGAAACTTGTTCTATCAGGAGGCAGTGATGGCCACCAACTTGGCTTTAAAACAGGATTGGACAAATTCACTGAGGATCAGGCAATCAGAGGGTGTTAGCTGTAATGGTTATGCTCTGCCTCTGCAGCTGGAGCCTGTAATGTTTCCAAATACCAGTTGCTGGAACCCCCAGGAGGAGAGAGTGCTCTTGTGCTCAGGTTCTGCTTGTGGGTTTCCTGCAGGTATCTGGTTGGCCACTGTGAGAACAGAATGCTGGAGTTAGATGGGCCTGATCCAGCAGTCTCTTCTTATGTTCTCAAGTTAAGTTTATCCACAGCAAACATCTATGTTGACAACACCTAAAAAGGATTCTCAGATGCACCATGGACTCAGCAATACGGCTGCAAATAAAACGTTTTAAGTGTGTTGTAAAGTGCATTATGGGGATGTGGGTGGAGCTGTGGGTTAAACCACAGAGCCTAGGACTTGCCGATCAGAAGGTCGGCGGTTCGAATCCCCACAACAGGGTGAGCTCCTGTTGCTTGGTCCCAGCTCCTACCAACCTAGCAGTTTGAAAGCACATCAAAGTACAAGTAGATAAATAGGTAACACTCTGGCAGGAAGCTAAATGGCATTTCCGTGTGCTGCTCTGGTTCTCCAGAAGCGGCTTAGTCATGCTGGCCACATGACCCGGAAGCTGTATGCCGGTCCCTTGGCCAATAAAGCGAGATGAGCACCGCAACCCCAGAGTCAGCCACGACTGGACCAAATGGTCAGGGGTCCCTTTACCTTTTAAAGTGCATTATACAAATATGACACAAGATGGCGATTGTAAGCTATGACAAATTCAATATATTTTTCAAAACTTTTTTTTTAAAAAAAAAAATTCACAACGTTTTTTATATGTGGTAGATTCCACCCATATCAGCTATCCAAACGTAAGAAACTGTTGAATCGTTTCACGGGATCCTCTTAATGGGTTACTGGGTTTATGGTTATATATTGAACCCTACCCATGCCAAATAGGTTGAGTGTGGTGCTGAGTTTCCAGGTTGCAGCTCACCACAACATCTCTGAACAAGCTTTGTGGAGGAACAGTGAATCATGATCTGAATGCATGGGCAATTAATCAACTGTTCCAGCATTGATTCTGTGCTCAACACAAACCTTCAGCGTAGCCAAGCTCTCCCCATTTCTTGGATGGGAAAAGTAGTACTGTTCCCTCTTTTTCCAAAAACAGGAACCAGATGAATTCCATGGGCCACCACATAATGCAACACCTAAGTGCCATGAGAATAGCTGCAGTGTCCATATTGTACAGCTCACACTCAAAGCTCTTTATTTCCCACTTTTAAAAAAAAAATCCCATAAAAAAGAAATACGTGGATCCATTTGTCATTTGTGAGATTGGGTGATGCTTTCTTAAAACCCATGTCCATCTTCGCTAGCTGGATACTGATTTCTTCTGTTGCAGAAAACAAAGCCAGTCTCTTGTAAACCTACAACAAAGTGAAATGTTAAAAGGGTCAAGGCAATTGATTTAGTACGAATAAGGTGCATCCATTTCCTTCAATCTGGCATTGCTAAATGTACTGCATTTCTCTAATAGCCTGATAGGCCTCCCTTTCTATGCCTCTGATATTCTTTCTGCCGATCTCGAAGTCATTGGTCTGTTTCATATTATATTTCTTTTTAATCCTAATCAAAAGTGACAGTGTTAAACAATCATGATTTCATAAACAAATCAGCTGGCATGTCATTAGTTTGTAGGCTGCCACTTCTGCTTGCTGATAAATGCTATAGCTTTCCATTAGGAACAATGACTCTTTCTCTTGCAACCCATAAGCAACTAGCACATTAACCCAGCTCAAATGGACTATATTTATCCCTGGGCAAGTGATTAATCAATGGGAAGGCTCCTTAGAATTTCTCCTTCCCCCACCCCTATTCTAGATTCTCTTGCCTCCATTTCACATACACACACTTCCCCCCAGGTATTAATAAGCATTTGCAAATGAATGACTACCTCATATTTCACAACAATTTTTCCCCCACCACGGTATTTTGCCAGTGCACTGATTCATCTGAACTCGGAACTGAAATGTGGTCCTAGTAAGGCCATGACCAGTCAGGTGGGGTCAGCCACCAACATAAGATTGCCTTGTTTGTCTTTCTTTATGTTCTCTTGTTCCAACCATTCCTAAATACACTAGAGAATTGCTTGCTAATCTTTTTCAAGGATAATCTGAAGAAGGCTGCTTTTTTATTCCAAACTAGATACCAGCCTTCTACTTGCAGGTAAAACCAAATCCTAAGCAGGGAAAGGAGGGATGAGCTAGCTAAACCCTGTCCCCCCACCACTGCCACCCCAGTCTCTCTCCATGTGTGTTAGACTACAGGGAGGACATCTAAAACAGGGAGCCTCCTGATGTGATTTAAAACCAAATCCCCCAATGCCCCAATGTAGTTTTTATGTAGTTTTATGTAGTTTTTATGTAGTTTTATGTAGTTTTTCAATTTCATTGTTCTGCATGGGACAATGACAATAAAGATATCGTATATCGTATTTCATAACATAGGAGGAATGCCAATTCATAATAATTTTTTGTTCTGCCTGACATTAGAAAACCAGCAATGGTACATCTTGGAGGAGGAGGAGGAGGAGGAGGAGGTTGATGACTGACAATTAAAGAAAAAACACCAATACCCAGAAATTTAATTGGTTTGTTTTTAATGTTCCCACAGGTATGAAACTGCAGTAAGAATTAAAAAAAATGTAAATCCTGGGTGTCAGTATTTAAGAATAAATAACACATAAACCCTTCACCAACAAATAAGCTGGAGGTCTCTTTGGCAGAATGGTGGCTGCTAGGAGGCAAAAAAATGTGCTGTTCCATCACCCTTCCCATAGTATCCTATTTCAAATCGTGGTACAACCCTTCTTTTAAAGGCAAATGTGTCATGGACCTTCCAAAGTCTATAATTCCTCCTGGAACACAGAGTGGAACACCAGGAATATCGGGAAGTTGCTACCAGTGCTTTCCCCCCCCCCTTTAAAAAAATGTTTAGGGGTACTCCCATTGTGACTCAAGAAAACCACAATTTTATAGTTCAAATCAGGAAAAATAAATACAGTAATTGGACAAAAGTATAAATTTTCACAAAATGTTTAGAGATATGTGTACCCCTGCATTCCCCCCCCCCAAAAAAAAACACTGGTTGCTACAATAGTGAAGCAGAACTGATTGAATCCACTCATTTTCAACTGCATAAGATACGGTAACCATCACTGAGTTTTCCCCTGGTGATACAAAACCATCAGTGTTGTTGCCATCTTGGCGTCCAGGTGCAAGGGGATGATGGCTTCAGGATGCTACTACAGAGAAGGTCTTATCCTGCAAGCTGCATGTAGCAGTGCAACAGCAAGAAGGCAACCCATTCTGATCTCAGGGCTCAGGTGAGCTGATATTATTTCTGTTTCTTCCCTTGTCTTTTCTTTGACATGCCCCACCAGCATGATTCACATTGAGACAATACCTCGAATACCAAACTAAATTAAATAAAAATGCACTAGAGTATTCTAAAATCAATCCACTTATAGTTTGGTTTAATAAAAATCCATGAAGGATGGGTAGACATAAGAAATGCACCTGCTCAGTGAGGGTGTTCCATAAAACATACACACAGCTATTGAAGTGTAGCTGTGGAATAGGGTTATTGAACACTAGCAGGAGTTAATTGCATGGCGGTATGTTGAACATGCATCAGTTGCCACACTCTCACTCCAAGCTTTGCCACACCGGCAGTCAATAGTGATCTATTACCTAAAATAATGACAGGCACAAGGCCTCTGGATATGGGCCTGTGTGAGGAGCTGATGTATGATGGTTCTCCAACCAGATCGTTTGCTTCTTCTGTTTTCCGCATTCATAAATTGAGCATAAACTTTTTCACCATTGTTTCAGCCTAGTTGAGGTACTGTACTGGAAGGCAGAACACCTGTGTTCTGCTCCAGAAAGTCTTAAGCTATAGAGTGATACCTTGGGTTAAGGACTTAATTAGTTCTGGAGGTCCGCTCTTAACCTGAAACTGTTCTTAACCTGAGGTACCATTTTAGTTAATGGGGCCTCACGCTGCCACCGCACAATTTCTGTTCACATCCTGAAGCAAAGTTCTTAACCCGAGGTACTATTTCTGGGTTAGCGGAGTCTGTAACCTGAAGCGTCTGTAACATGAAGCGTCTGTAACCTGAGGTATCACTGTACAGGCGTTTTTGTCTGCAATCAATGAAGGGGAGTTCAAGGACTTCCCTGCTCAGGGGTTCCCAAACCCAAACCATGGTACGTGGACCACCAATGGTCCACAAGCGTCATTCAAGTGGTCTGTGGCATGTCCACATGAAATAGTAATACTTCATTTTGCATGAGGGGGGTTACATTCTGCACTCCTGTGCACATAGGTGGGGCCTGTGTAAAGCATTCCACCCCTGTTTTGCCCTTTTAGTGATCATTTAGTGATGTCTTCTGTCACATCCAGGTTCAGCACCACGGTGCATGCACGATCGCGTGTCAGACGGATGTGTGTCAATCAGTAGTTGCCTGTATTGTTTCTTCCATTGTATTTTATTGCTTCTTTTATTTCTTATATTGTATGCTATCGCATTTCAATTTGAATTCTATGGAATGCAAATTGTAATGCAATAAAAGAAAAAAAAAGAAGCATGAAAATACAATGAAAAATCAAACTTAGTCTAGCACAGCACAGCACAATTGCTACTAGTCAGAAAACAATTCAATGGTCTGCCAAGACCATCAGCTATTTTCAAGCGGTCTGTGGGAAGAAAGGTTTGGAACCCACAGTGCTAGCTCTACTGCATCTTCATCGCCACCACCCTCCATATGACCAAGGGCAAGTATCGGCAGAGGAGGGGGCCCAGTGTACTCATTGAGACTTCCCATGAGATTCAGTAGCATGGCTATGCAGGGCTTTTTTAAAATTGTGCTGGGAGCCTCTATGAATACAGCAGCCTCTTTGCTGGTGGTGCCTTACCAATCAGGTTGTACCAGCAGTAATCTGCTAGCACAGCAATGTCAATAAGCCAGCATAGTTCCCAACTCCCCCCATCCAGTTTTGCTGTACTCTAGCAGTGAAGATGAATTTAGGGGCAATGCTATATCCCATGGCTGGCATAATTTGATGTTGTTGTTGTTGTTGTTTAGTCGTTTAGTCGTGTCCGACTCTTTGTGACCCCATGGACCAGAGAACGCCAGGCACCTCTGTCCTCCACTGCCTCCCGCAGTTTGGTCAAACTCATGCTGGTAACCTTGAAAACACTATCCAACCATCTCGTCCCCTGCCGTCCCCTTCTCCTTGTGCCCTCCATCTTTCCCAACATCAGGGTCTTCTCCAGGGAGTCTTCTCTTCTCATGAGGTGGCCAAAGTACTGGAGCCTCAGCTTCACAATCTGTCCTTCCAGTGAGCACTCAGGGTTGATTTCCTTCAGTATGGAGAGGTTTGATCTTCTTGCAGTCCATGGGACTCTCAAGAGTCTCCTCCAGCACCATAATTCAAAAGCATCAATTCTTCGGCGATCAGCCTTCTTTATGGTCCAGCTCTCACTTCCATACATCACTACTGGGAAAACCATAGCTTTAACTATACGAACCTTTGTTGGCAAGGTGATGTCTCTACTTCTCAAGATGCTGTCTAGGCCTGTCATTGCCCTTCTCCCAAGAAGCAGGCGTCTTTTAATTTCGTGGCTGCTGTCACCATCTGCAGTGATCATTGAGCCCAAGAAAGTAAAATCTCTCACTACCTCCATTTCTTCCCCTTCTATTTGCCAGGAGGTGATGGGACCAGTGGCCATGATCTTCGTTTTTTTGATGTTGAGCTTCAGACCATATTTTGCGCTCTCCTCTTTCACCCTCATTAAAAGGTTCTTTAATTCCTCCTCACTTTCTGCCATCAAGGTTGTGTCATCTGCATATCTGAGGTTGTTGATATTTCTTCCGGCAATCTTAATTCCGGCTAGGGATTCATCCAGCCCAGCCTTTCGCATGATGAATTCTGCATATAAGTTAAATAAGCAGGGAGACAAAATACAGCCTTGTCGTACTCCTTTCCCAATTTTGAACCAATCAGTTGTTCCATATCCAGTTCTAACTGTAGCTTCTTGTCCCACATAGAGATTTCTCAGGAGACAGATGAGGTGATCTGGCACTCCCATTTCTTTAAGAACTTGCCATAGTTTGCCGTGGTCGACACAGTCAAAGGCTTTTGCATAGTCAATGAAGCAGAAGTAGGTGTCTTTCTGGAACTCTCTAGCTTTCTCCATAATCCAGCGCATGTTTGCAATTTGGTCTCTGGTTCCTCTGCCTCTTCTAAATCCAGCTTGCACTTCTGGGAGTTCTCGGTCCACATACTGCTTGAGCCTTCCTTGTAGAATTTTAAGCATAACCTTGCTAGCGTGTGAAATGAGTGCAATTGTGCGGTAGTTGGAGCATTCTTTGGCACTGCCCTTCTTTGGGATTGGGATGTAGACTGATCTTCTCCAATCTTCTGGCCACTGCTGAGTTTTCCAAACTTGCTGGCATATTGAGTGTAGCACCTTAACAGCATCATCTTTTAAAATTTTAAATAGTTCAGCTGAAATACCATCACTTCCACTGGCCTTGTTATTTGCAGTGCTTTCTAAGGCCCATTTGACTTCACTTTCCAGGATGTCTGGCTCAAGGTCAGCAACCACACTACCTGGGGTATACGAGACATCCATTTCTTTCTGGTATAATTCCTCTGTGTATTCTTGCCACCTCTTCTTGATGTCTTCTGCTTCTGTTAGGTCCTTTCCACTTTTGTCCTTTATTATGGAAATCTTTGTACGAAATGTTCCTTTCATATCTCCAATTTTCTTGAACAGATCTCTGGTTCTTCCCATTCTATTGCTTTCCTCTATTTCTTTGCATTGCTCGTTTAAGAAGGTCTTCTTGTCTCTCCTTGCTATTCTTTGGAAATCTGCATTCAATTTCCTGTATCTTTCTCTGTCTCCCTCGCATTTTGCTTGCCTTCTCTCCCCCGCTATTTGTAAGGCCTCATTGGACAGCCACTTTGCTTTCTTGCATTTCCTTTTCATTGGGATGGTTTTCGCTGCTGCCTCCTGTATAATGTTACGAGCCTCCATCCATAGTTCTTCAGGCACTCTGTCCACCAAATCTAAATCCTTAAACCTGTTCCTCACTTCCACTGTGTATTCATAAGGGATTTTACTTAGATTGTATCTTACCGGCCCAGTGGTTTTTCCTACTTTCTTCAGTTTAAGCTTGAATTTTGCTATAAGAAGCTGATGATCTGAGCCACAGTCAGCTCCAGGTCTTGTTTTTGCTGACTGTATAGAGCTTCTCCATCTTTGGCTGCAGAGAATATAATCAATCTGATTTCGATGCTGCCCATCTGGTGATGTCCATGTGTAGAGTCGTCTCTTGTGTTGTTGGAAAAGCGTGTTTGTGATGACCAGCTTGTTCTCTTGACAGAACTCTATTAGCCTTTGCCCTGCTTCGTTTTGATCTCCAAGGCCAAACTTGCCAGTTGTTCCTTTTATCTCTTGACTCCCTACTTTAGCATTCCAATCCCCTATAATGAGAAGAACATCCTTCTTTGGTGTCACTTCTATAAGGTCTTGTAAGTCTTCATAGAATTGGTCAATTTCAGTTTCTTCAGCACAAGTAGTTGGTGCATAAACTTGGATTACTGTGATGTTAAAAGGTCTGCCTTGGATTCGTATCGAGATCATTCTATCATTTTTGAGATTGCATCCCAGTACAGCTTTCGCCACTCTTTTGTTGACTATGAGGGCCACTTCGGATGATGGTCATCCGAACTGAATTCACCCATTCCCGTCCATTTTAGTTCACTGATGCCCAGGATGTCAATATTTATTCTTGCCATCTCATTTTTGACCACCTCCAACTTACCCAGGTTCATGGTTCTTACATTCCAGGTTCCTATGCAATATTTTTCTTTACAGCATTGGACTTTCCTTTCGCTTCCAGGCATATCCGCAACTGAGCATCCTTTCGGCTTTGGCCCAGCCGCTTCATCAGCTCTGGATCTACTTGTACTTGCCCTCCGCTCTTCCCCAGTAGCATGTTGGACGCCTTCCGACCTGAGGGGCTCATCTTCCAGCGTCATATCTTTTATATGCCTGTTGTCTTTGTCCATGGAGTTTTCTTGGCAGGGATACTGGAGTGGCTTGCCGGTTCCTCCTCCAGGTGGATCACGTTTGGTCAAAACTCTCCACTATGACCTGTCCATCTTGGGTGGCCCTGCACGGCATAGCTCATAGCTTCTCTGAGTTATTCAAGCCCCTTCGCCACGGCAAGGCAGTGATCCATGAAGGGGGCATAATTTGATACAGTTGCTCTATTTGTTTGTAAATTGTAGTAAAAAGAAAAAAAATATGAGAAATGGCTCTAAAAATGATCTCTCCAGACCTTTGAAATTTCAGGAAAGGAATGAAGATTTTTTTAAAAAGAAAATCTCATCCCAAGTGATCTTATTTCTTTTTTTTTTTAAGTGCAGTAGTTCTAAAACATATAGCTTCTCCAAACCAGGCAGCTGTCTATTATCCAATTATATATCCAATCATCTCATTTTTATATACCATTGTTTTTATATATTGATTTTTTATATATTTGCTATTTTTAATTATAATAATAAAGAAAGAAAGAAAAATAAACAGCAGCATCTACGACTCATTAGATTTGGAAACAAATATCTCCAGTCATAACCCACCATGGTGTTTTACCCATGAGTAGCATAGCTGAAATTCTACAAGCATACCTTGCTTGACAGAACTTTGTTATGGGATCTGTATGATCTTCCAGTCTTCTCAGCTGGCGGTAGTGCATGGGGGAACTGTCAATATCTCTATTTAGCTGCCCAGAAGACTGTAAAATACACAGATTCCCCAGCATCCCTTATTTTTCTTTGCTTTAAGTATTTTGCTTCCTGTAGCAAAGACTGCCATATTAGTCTTGTAGCAGCTCCTGAGTTCCCCCAAGAAAAGACAAAGCTTCATGCCAAACGAAACTGGCCTAGTAGCGTTTCCCTACTGGTAGGCTATTTCCCTACTTTCCTGATAGGCTATTCTTGGCTGTTCCAGTACATTGACTTGAAGGACAATAACCTCTAGCTTGTTTAACAACTTGCACAGCAGGGGCAATTACACTCCCTTTAATTGGCTTGTGGGGTTTAATCATCCCCTGGGACACAACTTCTACCGTTTCTCATTAATTGCCAGCTTGCAGAGTTATTCTAAGGAAAATGGGATGTACTAGAGAATGACAAACTAAGGGCAGCTTTGGGGTCTAAGGATTTAAAGACAGCAGTGGTTACTACCAGACAAGGTGATATATAGAGCTTTCCTGAATATATCACCCAAAGCATCTACCAATTGCATTCTACCCATTCCATGATCCTCACCCTTCTATGCAAGTGACCCATCAGTTGCAACAGAGTGAAGGCCACCAGAAGCTTGGCCCATTCCCATAGCCCAAAGACATACTGTAGGCTGTTTGAGCATGGACATATAGCACTATGTCATGGATGTTCATTTTAAGAGGTGAATAAAAAGGAAGGAAATCCTGTATGTGGTACAAGAATAACAACCGTGTGATCACCATACACTGGCAAGGCCTTGAGACTCAAGGAGACTCCTATTATTCCTCAGCTATGCTCTGTAGGTTTGTTTGATTTTTCCATCAGGATCCTGCAGCTCAGTTCTCTTTACCAGCAGCAGGAAGTTGCTGGGAAGGGGCTTAGAAGCAAGAATCTGTCAAACTGTTGTTTTATTTCCTACAGTGTTGGCTGACTGGCCAAAATCCTATTTTAAAAAAAATCAAATTTAGGAAAACAACCCCGAACATGTCAAGGCTGTTGGAACAAATGATACAATAGAGTGGGGGCAGTTCGGGGGGGGGATCTGTTTGCTTTCTTTTTTTGTTCAGCCACAGGCAACTTATTTATTTATTTAAACACCTTTTTCTTTTTGCTGTAACACACCATTTCCCCCCAAAGGGCCGCAAAGGTTCAAAGGGACCGAGAGCACCGATAAATCACGGCCATATAAATGTCTGCTAGTGAAGTTTGATTCTTATTTACCCAGGCCCCTTCAGCCAATCTTCAGTCTGGATCCAAAGGAGGCAGATTTACTTCCTCTGAGATGCCCCCAATTCACAGAGCACTCATCTTTCCCAACTGCATCGCTTTCAGCTTTTCTGCAGCCAAAATGGAAGCCACATTTCAACTTGCTGAAGGGTTCGGCATTTGCTTTGTCTGCCTCTGTGACTCCCTTTGCTCAGACTGTCTCAGGCTGCTTGAAGCTGACTTGTGTACATGCAGTAACTGTTTGTTAAAACAGTAGCCAGCTGTGGGTCATTGTGTAAGTTTCCAAAGGCTGCTTCCGGATGATCTGTTTATTGAGCTTTCATCCTGATTTGTATGCAGGGAGGTTAGACGATACTGGCTATATATTGAGCATACCTTCCAATTTGTTTGTGAGGAGGTAGACAAGGTTGCATCAAGCATTATCCCACACCTTCCAGTGCATTATTTCCCAGTCACTTTTCTTATCAGAAAATGTCCCATCTTTGGGGGAAGCAATTGGCTGGTATGCTGTTGGGTAAACCCAAACATAGCTGTAATCTAGAAGTGCTCTAGCAACACTTGATGCATCCAGGGATTAGGTAAAAAAAAGGTAAGGTAAAGGACCCCTGGACAGTTAAGTCCAGTCAAAGGCGACTATGGGGTTGCAGTGCTCATCTCTTTTCAGGCCAAGGGAGCCGGTGTTTGTCCACAGATTGCTTTCTGGGTCATGTGGCCAGCATGACTAAACTGCTTCTGGACAAAATATAAAGACTTATTGGAAAACAAGACCCCAAGGTGGTTATCACCAATGGAAGCTAAGGCTTGGAAAAGACTCAATATGGAGGCCAAATGGCCGAAATATTGGGAAATAATAGAAAAAGATGGAGATAATTGGAGGCTGCAGAGTTTGGAGAAGTTAAAAGATAAAGTGCGAGATTGGTTACATTATGCTCAGATTAAAGAGGTTTTTAAGTTGGACAAAAAGATAGGATTCCAGGTGGAAAAATCAAAGTTGGAAACAGAATTGTTAGAACCTAAGACTAAGGTACTTTCAAGAATGTATAACTTGCTGTTAAAATGGAATATACAAGATGAAACGGTCAAATCAGCTATGATAAAATGGGCACAGGACATTGGGTATAATATCATGTTTGCTGACTGGGAAAGGTTATGGACCACCGGTCTGAAGTTCACGGCATGTAATGCCTTGAAAGAAAATATTATGAAAATGATATATAGGTGGTACATGACCCCAGTCAAGCTTGCAAAAATATATCATCTGTCGGACAATAAATGTTGGAAATGTAAAGAAACTGAGGGAACGTTCTTTCACCTCTGGTGGACCTGCCCTAGAGTTAAGGCTTTCTGGGAAATGATATATAATGAGTTGAAAAAGGTATTTAAGTATACCTTCCCTAAGAAACCAGAGGCCTTTCTTTTGGGCATTGTTGGCCAGAGGGTGTTAAAGAAGGACCGGACATTCTTTATGTACGCAACAACAGCAGCAAGGATACTTGTCGCCAAGTATTGGAAAACCCAAGATTTGCCCACACTGGAAGAATGGCAGATGCAACTGATAGACTATATGGAACTAGCAGAAATGACTGGCAGAATCCGAGACCTGGGAGAGGAAGCAGTGGAAGAGGACTGGAAGAAATTTAAGGACCATTTACAAAAACATTGCAAATTGTATAAGTGTTAAGAAAGATGCAAGATTGTAAATAACATGGCACCACTAAGCTAGTTGAAAGGAATATGAAGACAAGTGAAATTTAAGAAAAGATAAATCTTGGATAAATACTATGTTAAAATTAAGTTTTTAAGGTTTGGATAAAAATATCTAAAATTAGGGACACAATATTGGAGAATTATAAAATAAGAATTGAAACAAGGTGATAAATTGCTGGTTAAAGTTTTATAAACCAGGAACCCAGGAACGAGAGATGTGAGGAAGTCCAAAAAAGTGAAGAAAATATGGCTATTATAAGATATAAGTGTTTTTTGTTTTTTCTTTTTTGCTGTTATTTTGTTTTTTCTTCTTTACTGTATTAAGAAAATCTTTAATAAATATTTTATAAAAAAAATAATAAACTGCTTCTGGTGCAGTTGATGGAACTAGAGCGTGACGGAAACCAGAGTGCACGGAAATGCCGTTTACCTTCCCACCACAGCAGTATCTATTTATCTACTTGCACTGGTGTGCTTTCAAACTGCTAGGTTGGCAAGGAGCTGGGACAGAGCAATGGGAGTTCATCCCATTGTGCTGGATCCAGGGATTAGAGGAGCCTGGCACACAGTTTAACACCCCAAACTCATAACACCATAGAATCTTCCTAACAGTGCAACTGTGTGCATGATTGTTCAAAGGAACTTCCTCCTAGATAGGTGTCCCTAGGGCTAGCCAAAAGAGTCAAACATTGCACCCTACAAAGCATACACTTTGCCAGCTGTTGAAAGTTCGAGTCTTAATCTGTAAAGTGCTATATTTCTGTATGACTTGCAGTAATTGCTTTACACTCACACTTGCCCTTGCGAGATTCTCCTCAGCCTGGCCAAGTAATTATGCAAGATGAGTAAATAAAACATTTTCGGACCTTCTGTTACCACAAGAGTAAAGGCAGCTGTTGGGTGAGCTGTAGATGATCTTCGACAAGGAAATGTGCAGAATCAGATATAGTAGGATTAATAATATCACATTTGAGGATCAACCTGGACCAAAGGTAGTAGATTAGGCAAAAATTAGGGGGAGGGGTGGTGAGAGAGAGAATAATCACACAATAAAAAAATAAGTTTGTAAAATGCTTACTTCTTCACATTTTTAGACTAGGGATCTGATCCTAAATGCAGTTACTTGGGGGAAAGTACCATCGAATTTAGTAAGGCCCACTTCCAACATGTACACAATAACATGAAACATTGTGTGTGTGTGTGTGTGTGTGTGTGTGTGTGTGTGTGTGTGTGTGTGTTACAGATGTATAGGTCCAAGCCTATTTTCCAGCCAATGACAGTGAAAATCTATCTCTTAACAAAATGGACAGATATAATTGCACCGCACACAGTTAGATGTGTGTGATTGATACAAGCCGAATGAAAGGGAGGGAGGCTGAAATTATAATGATATATAAAGATCTGAATGGGAGAGTGAAAAAAAGAAAGCAAAGAATCATTTTTAATATGATTAATATTGCAGCAAAAAGGGGAAGAAAGGAAGGAGATGGGATTTTGCCTCCTCCCTGTTATAACACTCTGTTCCCGTGCAATACTGCTTAGCAGGAAAAGCCTTCCAGCTGAGGGCTATGAAACAGTTATCACTGTTAGGTGATTAAGTTACTAATCCTTCAGGGAGAAGACATTTAGAGGCCCATATTAAAGGAGAGTGAGGCAAAATTACATTCCGTTTCAATTTAGTTTAGCAATTCTAGTGATTTAGTTAAATGAAAAGCAATTGTTCCAATTAATAGTATTGAATGTTATTCATCAAAAGTGTCAAAACAGCTGTGTTGGTGCATTAGTAACCTATTCTCTTGTCAGAGATATGGATAATTCCCCAGGACTGAAGCAGGGAAATGGCACAGCATTCAGGAGCCTTTGGAAACAACTGCATGAAAGCATTTTCTCCCTACAGAGATGTTGCGGCACTTCAATTAAATTATTTGGCATCATTTCAAAAGGATCATAGTTGGACCAGTATTCTGAGGTGGAATGTGGATTCTCTGCGCATATAGATCCATCATTGATTTCTTCTGGAATGTTCAGTAAATTTATTTTATTTTATTTTTCAAAAAAAGGAGGGGAATGTGTGTTCATTGCACAGTACAATTTGTATTAATTAACCTATTTCCATGCTTAGCCTGAGGGTGGAGTAGGGGAAGAAATACTATGGATGCTATTTTAGAGAGGCTACTTTTATATGAATCCTGATGTAGAGTTGCCTGCACACAAAATATATTAAATTGCTATTTAACAAGAACGTTTGAATTTTCACTTATGTAATAACGTCTGTATTTGCTTTTTGACACTTGTTTTGCCCGTCTAGTAACAATTTGGGGGAGCAAAGGTAAAACATATTTTGGAGTGTGGGTATGTTTTTTACATAGTACGAAATATTTGAAGATTGAGTAGGTCATTGCAAACCTTCCAGCGATTTAAATTAACTCGGTTCTGAAATGTTAGAATTCATTTACAGCACAGTCCTATACTTGCCTACTCAGAATCAGAAGTGAAACCCATTGGGCTCAATGGGGCTCTGCTCTCAGGTAGGTGTGTGTAGCAAGGGCATCTAACCTAAAGCTCTTCAGATGTTGTTGGACTCCAACTCCATCAGCCCCAGCTAGCATAGAGAATGGTCAGAAAATATAGGGATCGGAGGTCATCCAGGTGTGGATCTACCATGAAACAAATGAAGTTTAAGCTTCAGGGTCCCAAATTCTGGAGGGGCCCCAGTAGTAACTTTAGTCCACATCACTTAAAAATATGGATCTAGGAGACCCATTTTCAGTTGCATAACTCAAAATGGTTTTTTGTTGTTGTTGTTGTATCTATTTCAACACTCCCAAAGTTTGAGAGTTAGTAGAACATATGTTGTTGTAAACAACACCATTGAAGAAGATAACAGTGGTTATCCAGACCTCAATGCTGGTTGCAAAGGGGCCTCCATAACAGTTCAAGCTTCATGGCCACCAAAATGTAGGTCTGCCACTAGCCTGACTGTGGTTGGTTCATATAAACAGCATCCACCAGATGCCTGTGGAATCTGACAAAAAACAAATGCTGCTCTCCCAGTAGTAAAATTTATATTAAAAGAAAAAACCCTACTGGGTGGGGAAGGAATGTTAAGTATAATTGTTTAATTGTACATTGAAATGGAAAATAACTCTGTATATGCCTATATGTGCACTGCTAACTGGGGAAATTCCACTGAAGCTAAGAAGGACTCTCTGAGTGCCTAATGGGTTGATAATTAACTTAGGATGTTGTCTGCTAGCTCCCACATGGTGTTTAGCTTTAGACCATGTGACAGGAATTCAATTGCAAATTGCCTTTTGTGTGTATGTATGTATCTCTGAAAGCCACAGAGGACAAAAGGATATGATGATGGTTTCTCTTCAGGAGAAGAGAATGCCCAAATGCCTTCAGGAGAAGAGAATGCCTTAGACTGGAGTGCAGGCTATGAGAAAGTGCAGGCTTTGTTTTTAGCTCTGATTGTAATTATTCTATATTTGTAAGAAGTGGATCCTGTGCTTTGGCAACCATATGCTTTATGCAACTATCTGGATGTAACACTGATTGGTTTGTGTCTGTTTTTGGAATAAGTTCTGTTAGTAAAGCTTTGGAAACCATATTTGAGGTCTGGACAATTTTATTCCAAGAGGAGACAGTTTTTATTCAGCCTACTGCTTCAAGATGCACAATATTAATGCCTGCTATAAGGAAGGCATAATGGGAATCAAACCACAATGCTAAAGATAAGCTGGGCTCATGGCAACAGGGTGGAAATTGAAGAAGCATTGATCTTCCCACAGCCCCTCCTTTCAGAAGCTTAATAAAATTATTTTCCCTCCCATTGCAACCATACAGCAGCCACAGGGCTAGCTTATTGCCTCCCCATTCCAGGCGCATCTCTCGTGATCTGCTCCCAATATGTCCCCCAAATGCCTTCTTGTTTCTCCCTATACCACTGTAGCATTGGAGGAGATGGAGGAGATTTTTCGGCTGCTGGGAAGCCTCCATCATCAGACCTTCCTCCCACAAGGGCGGATCTTTCTGCCTGTCCGCAGAAAGGGAGATCAGCACTGTTGCACAGACCCCAGGATATCTTCTCAGGGGCCATTATATAATTCAGTCATTTCCACCTTAAATGCATTTGGTATGTGTCACCTGGGGTGGTCAACCCACTCAGAGTACACTGCAGTGTCACGAAGTGCAGATAATAAATGGCAAGGTCTGAGTCAGATACGGCTGTAGCAATGTAACCACCTTACCAAACGGGATGTGGGTGGGGGGAGCGACTATTTGACACCAACCTATTTGGGAGGTCCAGGGGCAATAGAAGATCCAGCAGAACTTTTAAGCTGCATGACAGGAAAACTCTAACCTACTCTCCCAACTAATAATCAAACTTGCCAACAACAATTACTTCTCTTTTGTCAGGATTAAGCCTCAGTCGATTTCCTGGTCTTGCAAGGACCTTCTCAAAAAAGCACTAAACAAGACTTGCCCTGGCTATGGAAAGTGATTTCTTGCACACAGATCCCCCTGGCAGCGGAACTACCCACGAGTTAATGCTTCATGCCACTTTCTTTTATACATGATGTGTAACTCGGGTCAGATGTTTCGGTGCCTCTTCTCAGGGAATCAATCCATCAAAACGAGTGATTAAGAACCTAAGAGGAAAAGTTCGGATGTAACCCCTGAATACAATGGGGTAATAAAACACAATGGTGCTGATAGCCTGGGAATATGACACTCTGGCACAAGACGGTTCCTTCTATTTTGGGAAACGGAGACTAGTCTGAACATGGCCGAGGGCATCCTGGAGCTCATTAATCTGTATGGGAATGACGGAGACAGGATAAAAGGTCTGATAAGGCTTTCCTCCAGCCTTTTCCTTACAGAACACTCGCCCTGCAGCCGCCACGGCTATCTCTACTCAATAAGGCTTTATTACATTTCCTCCCGGGACTTATAATTGCCATCTCTGTATGGCCGATGCTATCATCTTCCTTTCCTTTCAAATTTCCACAGCCTTTTAAATAAGAGATTACGAAGTCTCTGTCTTTTTTGCACTTCATTGTTATGGGTTTCCCCCCCTCCCTCCTGAGCCAGTCAACAAAGAAAGGCAGGGGGTAAGGAGAATTGTACTCTGTGCATATAAAACATATGAACTTCAAGTATAGGGGGAAATAATAATTGAAGCCCAGATCTTCAGGGATCGCTGACTGCTGCTCCTGACATTATTATTATTATTATTATTATTATTACAAATCTGCATACCACCCAATACCATTGTTATAGAGTGGTTCACAGCATAAAATCACAATATAGAAACACAAAATACATAATAAAAACAAAAACAACTACCCTCTGACACATTTTGAATCAGGCAAAGGCCTGGTTAAAGAGAAACGTTTTTGCCTGGAGTCTAAAGGTGTATACTGGAATGTATGAAGATGGAGTCTCTTTTTTTAGTTGTAGTTTTGCCTTTGTGGCAGATCAAAAAGGATTTTTAAGACAAATATTGCAGCCAGCAATCAGCAGATCATGAGCAGGGAGCCATATTGTACAGAAAACCAGTATGGTATCTGGAAGCCCAGATTCAAATCTCCACTGTGCCATGAAACTAACTAGGTGCCCTTGATCCCATCCCTGTGGCTGTGTACACATTAGTGGCTTAAAACGCAAAAGTATCATTTTTCCCTGCTGCATTTCAAGTAGCATTTGCACATTGCTGTATACACCAGAGAGAGGACACAGATGTTTTCACCCAATGTGCATTACTTGTTTGGTTTCCCTACACCTGCCGCCACCCCCAAATCATATTCATGAAGTTATTACTCTATCCACTTTCTCCACCATGCATAATTTTGTACACCTCTGTCTGGGAGGTCTCTGGGAGATCATTGGGAGTGGGGCGAGGTGGCTGTGCATTCAAGAAAGCATTCAGGACATCTGTTGGCTGCCTGAATAGCAGTGAATCACTACAGAAATGTTTCCTGTCACTTGCAGCACAGTCCTATGCATACTTATTCAAACTTAAGTCCCACGCTGTTCAGTGAGGCTTATAGGTAAATTTGCATAGGAATGTAGCCTTAGATGCTTCCAGTTACCAATGGTGTGCGGTTGTTGGACTAGAAGGAAGAGGCTAGTCCCCTAAATGTTCCCCTGGTTCCTCCTTCCCAAAGCCTGGGAAGCTTCTGCCCAGCTTGGGGAACTCAGTTCCACCTCCAACTAGGGACACCTGCGTCACGCTGGGGCAACCCCGGCAATGCCATGGGGCCTTGCAGCCAATCAGCTCTCTTGGGGACATGGCCGGGGCCGATTCAAACCATGGTGTGATGATGTAGCTTCCTCTTTCCAGCCTTGCACCACGGATCTCCCGCCCTTTCTGAGGTCCCTTTCTCAGGTTGTGTCATTGGCCTTGCTATGGACTTCGTGTAGGAGTAACAGAAATGACAGGAGGTTGGATGCAGGTGAGCTGTGCAGAAGCATGCTGGCAAGCATACTCCAAGCAAGCTGCCAGCTAGCTCTCCCGAGGCTTCTTTTATTAGCAGAAGTCAACAATTGGAAACAGTAGTGAAGCAACCCTGAACTTAACATATTTCCATCTAAGCACATTTCCAGCATTAGCAAATACACGTGTCAGCAGGTGTTTCTCTCAGATGTTCCCCCCAATACTTGATGACGGCTGCGTCCCCCGTCATGCTCCAGCCAAGCGCTATGTCTAACAAACAAATTGTGAGAGGACAAAAGGTCAAGGGAAAAACCCTGTTTTCTAGCCAAAAGGGTCAGGGAAAGCTCCTGGACATACTGTTGCATGTCTGGTGTGAGGTTTGCCTTCGCAAAGCAGAGCAACTTCAGTTGGTCCCTGTTAAGGGGCCTGGTAGGATTTTTCCCACTTGGCAAATTGGCACCAGCCACTTGGTTTTCGCCTACCTCGTAGCAATTGTCACAACTTTGTAAGGTTTGGCAGTTAGGCATTGGAATAGTGATGTAGGGGAGGTGAGGTGCGGCCATCACCTGCCCCTCCATGCGAAAGGGTATTTTGTTAAAGGAATCCAGGGGTGTGGATCTCGTCCGAAGCCTGGGCAGTGGCTAGGGCCATGCCATGACCCCTTTGGGAACCCAGGGGATGCTTGAGTTGATCCATATCGGCAGGGCTTTCCCTACTGGTGGTTTACCCTTACAGACTTCCTGCAAGGTGGGGAGGAGTCAGATATGGATGCCAATGCCTAAGCCAATGCCACTCATATTCTGTAACCAATAAAGTTATGGCCTAAATTTGGCCATTAACATTAACCTAAAATTCTGTGTCCTTGTGTCTTGATTACTCCTGGGGGTGGCTTAGGGGCCTTGACATGCAAGTAGGTGCAATGCTCAATGGCATGACATCTGTCCCCCCCCCCTCGCCATTGCAAGATGGTGTCTCTCACCCTAACTGTTCCCCAATGAAAAATTCCACTGCATGTCACTGCCAGTTACCATTATAGCAACTTACCAGAAATAATTCAATGGCAGTTGTTGTAGTGAGCCAAACCTTTCAATTTACACATTCAAACATGCAAAGATAGATATTTTCATCCAAGGAAAGTGAACAGCGGCATTATTACTGTACATCTTTAGACCTGGAGCCCAAAATTATTATATTTCTCAAAACAGTCACTCTCTTGAAAAACTCTATCCATATACGGTAGGTTTCCAATGAACTCTCGCAATTAAACTGTTTTCCTATTAAATGAAACACACCTTTCCCCCTGAAGTGCAATTAAATGCACCCCATCAATGTATTTGGAACCTTCATTTAAACGAATGGCAGTATCATTCTGAAACAGCTGGGGGTAACATACTCAGTGATGAAAGGGTCAAATTGGACGGGGGGGGAATACTAATATTTATATTATAAGCAATGTTGCTGCATTATAAATAAGATCACAGAATACATTATTTATACATTTAATATATTGAGCTTGCTTATAAATTCAGCTTGCCTTCAGTTTTTTGAAGAAGCCCATTGCCAGTAGTAATGGAAAGGAAGGAAGAGGCAAGAGATTGAAATCATGTATAAATACTTTTGAGGATGAATAACTCAGAAGGTGTTGGGCTAGGGAAGTAAAAGAGAACTACATTGAAAGATGCACAATTCTGGAACCCATAAGTACGGGCTTTGAACCTGACAAATTAAAAGTGCTCCACTTTTTATTGGTATTCAGGAAGTTTGGTGGATATTTGTTCAAACCGTGTGAACCTCTGACAGAGGGAAAATATGTTTTGAGGCATTTGACACATTCAGTTCTGATCACAATGTGTACTTGGTGGTGTGTGTGTGTGTGTATATGTATGTGTGGAAATCTTTCAACCATGAAAAAATGCTTTGGAACATTGTCAAAAGTAGGTTTCACATTATTGAGTTCCTTCAAGCAGCTTTTCAAAATATGAGCACAGTCACCCATGTTCTTGGGTATTATTTCAAGGGCTAATTCACCAGAACAGTTAGCCTGCGTTTGGTTCTTTTCCTTCCTGGATTGCATTATGCTCATGTTGAAAGCGTTGTCTGAATAGTTCAGTAAATGAACTATTAAATGAGCAGGAGCCCTGATTTTACACACCACTGAAAAGTTTCACGTATGTGATGATTAACAGCTCAGTGGCACACAAATCATGTTATAGATGCCTTCAGCAAACGACAGCAGGACCAGGTAGAATTATGTATGCATTTTAATTTATTAACATTATTAGTTACTGAATATTTAGCACTAGTGCAGGGTTTCCCCAAACTTGGTTCTCCAGCAGTTTTTGGACTACAGCTAGCAGGACCAGCAGTCAGGGATCATGGGAATTGTAGTCCAAAAATGGCAGGTGACCCAAATTTGGGGAAACCTTGCACTAGTGTGTTATGATTTTAGCAGGCAAGGCTGGCATAAATACTTGTGCTGCCTAAGTCACCACCACTGCCACGCCACTGCCACTGCTTCTCTGCATTGTCTCTCCCTCTGCCACCCCTCATTCTCTTCATAATGGCAGTGGTAGCAGCAGGGCCACCCACAAAATGGCATCCCTTTCCCTACCAAGGAAGAAGGAGTGAATAAATATCTACATCAGGAACAAGGTGGGGAATAAAGGTCTAGATTTGGATCTGCTGCCCCTGTCGTTCTAGCCACCTGAGGTGGATTCCTCACCTTGGCTCTTGGGTAGCAGAGCTCCCTTCACCTCAGCTTACATTTTCTCGACCACTTAGGCAGAGTGAGGGAGAGGCCTTCCAGCTCCAGCTGCTTCCTCACTCTAGGAAAGCCCCAGGGAGGCCTTTCCTCAGAGCAAGGCATTCTATTCAGAATTCAGGTGTGGCATTTGCCGCATTGTCACTACCAGTAATCTGTTTTGCCCTGAACCCATTCTGTGGCATATCATTCACTGCTTTCACTAGTTGAATTCAGATGTTGCCCTCATGATTTGTCTCAGTAGCAGAGTGGGGTGGTCCTAACTTGCTGACTTCCATGTGAGCAGCAGAAATGTCCTGAGAGAGGAATCTCCATGTATACAGCTGTATGTGTGAAGGTTCCCAACTTGCAGATATTCATATTATCTATGCAGATGTCAGGTGCTGGGACCATTTGGCATGTGTGACATCAGGGACATGACTGACCCCAGCCATGCATTGGGACATCTGCCTTTGGTTTATGGGACTTGCTTAGCCCCTGAATCCAGCTCAACCACAATTGTATGGTCCTCACTGGTGCAACATGGCTGCCAGCATCCTGGTTGGATTCTTTCATTCAACCAGATGCTTGACAGTTGTGTCAATCAGATGCCTGTTGGCATTTCCCAGCATGACTGAATAAGATGCAAGGGCCTCAACACTGCAAACAATGCTCTTGACTCTACATCTATTTTCCAGATATAGTCTGTGCTGTTCCTGCACAGGAAAGCACGGAAGTCCATTGCCAGACTTTCAACATACGTTTGTTAGTCTCTCTGTTTACTCAGTTGCTGGTGTGTTGTGTTGTGTGTGTGTGTTATCTTATTCAATTAAACTCAAAAGGAACAGAAGAAGGAACACTTAAAGGAATGAAACAAAGAAACCAACAAACTGGGAGCATACAAAACAAATGCTTCACATACCACACTGTTTATTTGCACATCAATCTTGACTCAGATTAATCCCATAATCATGAACAGAGTACATATAAACCTGGAAATGACTTTTTAAAACTATCCAGGGCTTTTTGTTTTGTTTTTTTGAAGTATTTTTACATTAGAGGCTGACAAAGCAGGCTTGGAAGGGATGGCCAAGCAGGCTTTGAGCAGTTTAGATCCTGCAGATATCTAAAGTTAATGTCTTCTGAGAGTAAGTAGCATTTACATTCACAAAAACTATGTTATTTTTATAGGGTTAGTCCAACACACTTATTCACTGCCACCAATAACAGGTTCGGGTAGAATCAGTGAATGAGAAGCTAACTGTAAGCACTCCTTGAACTCCTCTTCTGAGAATCCAAAGCAGTTTGCAAAAGATTTGAAAGATCTGAAATACCTTACATACAGAAGTAAAAATGAGAAGCAGTAAAAATGAGCAGTCATAAGAACATCAGAAGAGACTACTGGATCAGTCCAATAGAATTAAGCTTAAGCCTTTCTTCCCAGCCCGATTCTCCATGACTCCCCATACCCAACCATGGCAATAATTAGTGTTAGCAAAAAATAGGAGTGTTTCTCCACAGCTTAAGGCTAAGACAGATCTTCAGCAGTCCACTGGATCTTTCAAACTGAGGTGGCCTTAGAAAATATTAACCCTGCTACTTGGTTGGTTACAACGTGGTCAGGCGCTGAGTAGTTGGGGCTGAGGGGTCTTCAGCCACACTCTGCATCCTCCTCCCCACTTGATGCTGTGCAGGGAAAAGGAGCCCAGCTCTACATTCCCCATGACAGCGGTGGGGACAGAACACCTGTGTGTCCTGGCCTGGCGCACAAGTGCTCAGATGCTAGGTGGGGGTGGGGGGCATTACGTAAGGTTACCAGATTTTTTTCAATGAATCCAGGGACACTTTTCAGCTTCAATGGATTTTATGTGGGGACTGATGTGTAAATCCAGGGACTGTCCCCGGGAAATGGGGACGTCTGGTAACCTTAGCATTATGTGATGTGTCATGTGATGTGTCATGTGATGCACCCTCCCCCCAATTGGGGGGGCAGTTCAGTGCCCCTGAATGTGGTGCTGATAACACCAAGGTTGCAGATTCGATCTCTGTATGGGACAGCTTCCTGCATTGCAGGGTCTCTTCCAACACTACAATTCTATGATTATGTGAATGCCAAACTGCTGTTATCTCAAAGGACGTACAATGCAGACACCTTTCTCCATCATGGACACCTATAAGCTCTCCCCTTTCTCAAAAAACCTTCAAATATAATAGAAGTTTAGCTACGGAGCAGCTATTGGTATCATGCACTGCAGAAACAGAGAGAGGTATGAAGAGGGGAAGAAAAATAATCTCAGCACACTGTAACAGGTTGTTAAATATTGCTATTTGAAACAGGAAAGATAAATTTCAAAGTGCTAGAGCAGGTCTAAGAACCCCATTAATAGAAATTAGAGGGAAATCTAATAGGAAAAGACAGAGAGAGAACATTCTCCCCATTGCTCCCTGGGGAAACCTTGTAGACTGAGAGATGACACTTTATCTCCCCGAATCCCCACGAGTGCAATAGTCACAGCACTCACCCTGCAAATAATAATAATAAATACGGTCTGAAGTGACTCCCGCTATTCCAGGCTTAATAAATGGGCTGAAATAGTGGCAAATTCTGATACAGAGAGCATCTTTTCAATAAAAGTAGATAGGGTTGTTAATAACGTTAATGGAGTATCATACAGCTTCTCATGCCGAGAGGCTCATATAGCCTATCATGCAGTTTTATTATTTTTAATAACTATTCTCCTACGCTCCCTCTACTCCATCCTCCCCTCCCCACTATTGCCGCCTGAATATAAACTTTACGGCAGTGTTCTATTCTGCCATATGTTAGCTGCATGTTGGAAATGCATGTCAGGAGTTTACCATCTTCTGATGAGCTTCATCCAGATACTTGCTGTGGCAACACATGTTACACAAACCCTACAGGAACATTATCACCACCTTTCTGTTTAGGGTTCAGTGTAGCAAACATTTATCTGTCCCTGGGGACCTGATGCCTTCTGTAACTATATCCTATGACTCTATACAGCCCTTCTGGATAGTATCAACATCTCTCAGACCTATGGCCTGTCACATCTTTCTGAGAGGCTTGCAAGCAGGCCAGGAAAGGAATTGTTCACCCCTCTTGCTTCTCCCTAGTTTCTGGTACTCCAGAAGCCTAGGCATAATGTCATTGGAGATGGAAGTTCTGTTTAACTTATTATGGCTAATAGCCATTGCTAGCTTTATCACCCATGAATTTGTTCAATGATTCCCTCCTATAACAAACTCAGCTGGTTGAGTGCCTACAGTTTGAAACAAAATAAGGTGATGATACACATACATGCATATGGGTTCTCTAGTTAAGCAGGTAAGCATTTATGTTTTTAAATTAAAATATTTGAAAAGGTAGTCTGAAAAGGATCCATGAGCTTCCAGAAAGTACAGAATTTTGGTTCCGGACTAAGATTGTCATGCTTAATCCCAGTGAATCAATGGGACTTAGCTTAGTCATGATTCATCATCCTATTGAACTTAATGCAAGCATGACAAATTTAGTCTAGATGTTGCCTAATATGATGAAGTGTCAGTTTAGGGAGGTGGAAGAAAATAAAATGGAGTGGGGGGGGTAGAAGAGAGAATCATCATGCCAAAGCCCCAAGAGCTTGCAATAAGTATCCTAGAGTGGAGGGGATTAGGGTTGAGGTGTTGTGTGCCATGAAGTTTCAAAACCTCCACTTAGCAGGAAGGAATGGGAAAATGACACATTTCAGTTTCAAGTTCAGGGTCAGAAGAGGATGAGCCAAAACCAGGCTTTTGAAACAGAGATTCGAAGTCTTGGGATCCAAACACAGACTCTGTCCCCATCACTATTTCCTGTCCAGGTCCAGGTGGCCTTGTCACCTTCACCCCGTCCTAGTTACACCAGCTGGTGACAAAATGCAACCTGTCACCAAATATATCATCTTTAGCTATTAAGGCCAAGCGTAAGCAGGTATAGAAAGCTGTAGTCCCCCACCATGTAGAATTGTTGTGATGCTGTCACAGAAGATCAAGAGATTTGAAATGAATAATCTGATTTTGTTTTTTAAGAAACTGATGCAAACCTAGTCTCTATATCTCTTTAGATTTCCAGCCACTTATAGGGAGCCTTCCAGAAATGCTGGCTGTTGTTAATAAAGCTTCGACTTCCTTACTTTGATAATATGCCTTAGTGCACTAATTGAAGTCTCCCGGCAGGAAACCCCTTCATGTGGCTCTTTTAGGGTATTCTCCAGGTGTCAAAATCCTGGCAGACCCAGAGGAATTTAAAAGGCAGATGCTGCTCTTTTTCCTTTCAGCTTTGGTGCCCCTAAGATGCACTTGGTTAGCAAACAGGATGGCTGCATGATTAAAAGGGGGGAAAGGGGGCTTGTTTCTCCAGCCTCACACATGGATGCAAGGAAGAAACAATCAAGAGCCCAAGTGTTTCATATCACAGAGCTTTCCTTGCAGAAGGTGGAGGAGAGGGGGTGAAGGGGTGGGGAGGAAAGAAAATTATAGAGTAGCAGAGAAATGAAATGTTTGAACAGAAAATAATTTCCCTAACTCGCAGCCTGCGGGCATAACCTGTCATAACTCTGCATGAATTGAACAGTCAGGGAGTTCAAGTTTTCGGCAGCTTACCATAAACTAATATACTCCGTCACTTCATCCTCTGCTGACAGGCATTTCCATGTTTTAGAGGAGCCACTACTCTGCAAAAGGGTAAAAAGGGGTTCAGGGTAGGAAAGGAAAAACCCTGAATACCTAGAGAGGGGCCTCACTCAAAAGCTAACAAATCTCACAAGTCTTCTCAGCTCTTGGGAAGCATGTGGGTGCCTTGGAGGGGAGGGGAGGAGGCAAAAGTTCCTCCCCATCACATGGAGGGGGTTGCTTCAAGTTTGATGACACTATGGGCAAAATGTCTGCTGCTGGGGCCCTTTCTCTGCCACGGGACCCTGGCAGGCTTACATTGCTGAAGGAGCAGGGTTCAGCTCTGGGTGGGACATGCTTAGCCTAGGAATGGGAGGGAAATTCAATTCAGTGCACATTTGGGGGCAAACTTACCTGATCTGCACTTTCTGAAACAATATGCAAACCAAAACACAACTATAGTTCAAAATTCACACTTCTTTGAATTTCCCAGTGCTGTTCTGCAGCCTAATAATACGAACAAAAATGCCCGTAAAAACTGGAAAAAATGAGAAACAAAAACTGATAGAACCACCTCTAGTTTAGCTCCCCTTTTATTTTCCAGAATGCCTAGAGCAGGGGTGTCAAACTCAAATTCATCGGGGGGCCGCATCAGCAGTTTGGTCACCCTCAAAGGGCCGGTTGTATCTGTAGGATTATGTGTCCACTCTTTATTATCATAAATTATTGTCACTGCATTCAATTATTACTGTTTTAAGCAGAATAATAACCAGACCCCCCCCCTAATAAGCAGACCCCCCCACATACATCATATGTACTTACAGTACAGGAGAGAAGGGTTCAGGCAGCCGTTGGATCTGTCACATCACAGGATGGCATGCACTCAATATAAAAACAAGTGGAGGTTTCCTGTGTAGAACGGCCGGCGCCGCTAGAGGGCAGACGTTCTCTGGCTTGTAGGCTGCCGCGTATGCGCTGAAGAAGTGGCTTTGTTGTGTCAAAAAAAAAGCGAGAATAAAAGGTGAAGGCCGGCGGCCGGCGGTGGCTACACGGGCCACATGACGAGGTCTGGCGGGCCGGATTCGGCCCGCGGGCCTTGTGTTTGACACCCGTGGCCTAGAGCAACATTCGTTTGTGTGCATTGTGTCGAGTTCTACTGCCTGGCTAGCAGGCGTGCTAGCATAGAAATAATATTTTAAAAGGGACCCAATACAATCATCAACATGTATTGATGAAGGAGCAGGGTTTGAGGATTGTCAGTTTGAGGATTGCCAGGGATGCACAGCAAGAAGCATCTTTGCCCCGCACATCCCTTTGACAATCACCAGGGATGTGCCCTGTGCAAAGGTAAGGGGGGACATCACGTGTGTGACATCATGCATGCGCAACAGGCCCCCACAATGTTGAGCGCAACTCAGCGGTGCTGCTTGTTGGTGTTTAAGTAGAGGTTGGACAGCCATCCATGTATGATGTATTTGAGATTCTTACATCTCAGTGTATTGGGCTAGATGAACCTCACAGTCCCTTCCAGCCAACAGTAGCTCAATACCTTAATGCAGTTTGGAGCAGGGTAATTTATGATGGCTTAATTTCAGCCAGTGCAAATTCTTCCAGCTTCCTATACTTAGTAGTGCTCTGTGAGTGTGTCTAGGATTGCAGTTTTAACAACTAACAGCAGAAGCTGACTTATTTCTTGTTTTGAGCACTTGGCTAAGCAAAACTTGTGACAATGCTGAGTTACTCCAAATTTTTGTGCTGGGCAAGAAAGTGCTTCTGAGCTAATCAAGGGGAGATCTATGTTTTTCTCACAGGAAGATGGAGTGTGCAATCCAGGATGTCACGTTACAAGCCTCTCTAGACGCACAAGGATATTACCACTGAGACCTCTGAATACCCTTATAGCATCCTCCTATAACAAGAGCCTGAAATGGCTGGAAAACTCAAGGCAGCAAAAGGTCTTGTTAGACTGACATGATTCAGCAGCTCAAGGTAGCCCTTCAGATTTATGTGCTGTCACCATAAAAGGGTATCAGGTTGATATCTGAGAGTTATAAATAGCTGTCAGGTCTGATTGTCTACCAGCCTCTTCCATTCAGAGCTTGAACTGAAGCACAGCCCTCTTGCATCCACACACTTCTGAGAATCCTCAAGAATACAGCAAGGATTCCGTAATCTGGGGGACAGATGAGGAAATAATGTCCCATTTTCCCTCCTATGCCCTATTTTGGGAATATCTGGCTTCAAATAAGAGGTCCTGTGGCATTGAGGACCTGCACATAGGACAATGCTGTGCTTGGCTTCCACAGCTGAGTGGCAACTAAGAAAAGCTACTACTACGGCAGGAGGGTAAACGGTGTTTCCGTTCACTGCTCTGTTTTGCACAAGCGGCTTAGTCATGCTGGCCACATGACCCAGAAGCTGTCTGCAGACAAACACCGGTTCCCTTGGCCAGTAAAGCGAGATGAGCGCTGCAACCCCAGAGTCTTCCGAAACTGGACTTAACAGTCAGGGGTCCCTTTACCTTTACCTTTAGGACCCTATACACCACCTTGAACTCCTTGGTGTGAAAAGTGGGATATAAATGCAAAAAAACACCACAACAAAAACCCACCACTAGATTTTTCTTTCTTTCTTTCGCAGCATTTCAGAGTTCTGAAAATTCTAACTGCAAGTGATTTCATGCTTTGGTTTTTTGCATGCAGACTTTTGCATGCAATTGTTCAGTCTTGCCCTACTGCACACCACACAGCAGAGAGTAAGCACAGTGGACACACCCCAAACAGCAATCTGAGATGAAGCATTGTAGTATTGTTGTGATTTGAGAGGCTTAAGCATGCTGTTTTAACTGCCATGTCACCACCGTTCATTAAAATAGGCAAAAAGACTACAGATGACACAAACAATTGCTACAGAAGGCTAAAAGGAGCCTGAGAAGCATATAGATCTAGAGATAAGCTGCCATATTGTTGGCTTTGGTGGGACAGCCAAAAAAAACCACCAGACTTATCCCAGAAGAGTTTGCTACATATTGCTTCTGCACCCTGAGAGTCAATTAGGATGCAGAGTCGTCTCTTTCATGTGGGATGAGAAATGGCCTCCCTTTGACGCGTTATCCCATTTTAATAATTTCTCTAACTCAAAATATATGGCTATGCAATATTTTTCTTTTCTTTTAGTTAAGCCTAGCCGTCATAATTTCTCACATAGTAAATTTACTGTGAGGCTATTTTTACTTACCATTTTGTCACAGCGAATGTTTCTTCTGAATTTGGGGGTGGGAAGTGTTCTGCCTTATAAGAGGATAGTTCCATGTTTGAAGAAGTCTGAAATGAGTAGGCAACTAAGCCCTAAAATTGCACATGGACAGTAAACTGAGCAGACAGACAGTCCACCCGTTAGAGTCTTCCCCAGTATGGTGAGGTATATTGGGTGCTATGCAATGTGACTTCTGCTCAGAGTAGACCCATCAAAGTTAATGGAAATGACTAAGTTAGACCCATTAATTCCATTGGGTCCACTCTGAGTAGGACTAAATTAAATGCAAGCGTCCCAACTAACATACCTAGCTAGTAGAAGCCAACTGAAAAGACCTCCACTAGCACAGCGGGGCGTTCCTGTTTTCCTCCCACCCACCTCTGCTCCCCATATTGGCTTGGGGAGCTTGGTGGAACTCTCAGAACAGCATGTGGGGGAAGGAAAGGGGGGATTGTTCCATCTGGGAAGCAGAAATATTTGCGCTTTTGGAACAATCTTCTTAGTGCTATGTTGAATTCCAACCATTGCATTTCTGTTTAGCTCTATGCAAATAAACTGGCATGTACAAATGTGCCAGCATGTGCCTAATTTTTGCAAATCCATATTCTTATTTTTGGTGATGCATTTCCCCTTTTCTGGAGATACATAAGTAGTGATCAAACCTATCTATTCTTAAGGAAACCAGCCCTGAGTGCTCGCTGGAAGGACAGATCCTGAAGCTGAGGCTCCAGTACTTTGGCCACCTCATGAGAAGAGAAGACTCCCTGGAAAAGACCCTGATGTTGGGAAAGATTGAGGGCACAAGGAGAAGGGGACGACAGAGGATGAGATCAGAAGACAAGATGGCTGGATAGTGTTCTCGAAGCTACCAGCATGAGTCTGACCAAACTGCGGGAGGCAGTGGAAGACAGGAGTGTCTGGCGTGCTCTGGTCCATGGGGTCACGAAGAGCCGGACACGACTAAATGTCTAAACAACAACTATTACTTCTGAAAGTGCCTCCACATAGCAAGATCTTGCATTTACCACCTTCTGAAAACCAGTTAAAGCAAGATCTGCAGATATATTAAGCCCCCAATAGGGCCATCAGACTAGAGTAGACTACCAAGACTGGGAGCAATTTTCATTGTTAGTGTTAACTAATTGCTTCAACATTGTGGCAGTGAGAACACCCTTAATTATTCTTGTTGGTGTCAGCTTTTTTTAGTATTTTTTATTATCTCTTCAAGTTTCTAGCCCGTAAGAGTGTTGGGTGTATGGTTAGTGAGAGCACCTTTTAATCCTCTGGCCTGGGAACACTTTCTTTTGGATATAATTTGTTCCATTTTTTTATTTTATTTTGCTTCCCAACTGATTGGTAGCATTTGATTGTACTCTATTGGATATTATGTTTTGATGTGCTGTTCAGTGCTTTGGGAACCTTTGGGCCAAATAGCAGCATATAAATAATAGTAATAATTAAAATAATAAGATGAAAGTGTCTCTGGGTGTACACAGATTGCTTTCTTGCTTTTCAGTTGTTAATCTTCTAAGAAGAAATGTGAACTTTCGGGGGAGCACCTCTCTTTTTAAAAGAAATGAATCCCCCTTGTGCTAATACAAATTAAGCAATTTACATCCAACAACTTTATAAAATTTTGTGCAAAGTCTCCATTTTTACAAATTCAGCTGAAAAACCACTTTTGCCATTTTTCCAGCTTTGAGACCATAGGGTCTAGAGAGCCCCAGACATAAACCAAGGGACCACCAAAATTCTCAAGCAGGATCTCTATGCTTGCCATGTTTTGATATCAGCAGGTACATGCCAGAATGGAGAGAACACTATGTTACACATGATGTTCTTGTTGGTTCCTCCACCCCAGTGTCCAGCTTCCTTTCTTTGTCCCCAGTGCACTGAGAAAATGCCCGGGATGTGACCTGCTCCGCGATGGTGGCTTCCCCCAAAGCACTCCGTCTGACCTCAGCATAATGAACAGAATTAATATGGCAAAGCCACTAACACGGCACCACTTCCCAGCAGCACAGCCACAGCCTCTAATTGATTAGTCCATAAAAACCTGTGCACTAAATTGAAAGGAGCTGCACTAATTCTCTTTTATGTTAAATTTCTGTCTCTCTCGTTTATCGAATTCTCCGTCCAATGCCCCTTTTCACAGCCTATTGTGGGCTTGCTGTGGGCCTGTTTTCCTCTTGGCCAGATTAAGTACCTAATCAAAATCTTGTCTCCCTTAATGGCATAAAATTGAAAGATAGATATTGCACTTTACACAGCTGATTAAACACTGGAATGTGGCTAAATGCTTTACAGGGCTTGTTACATTAACTAACTCTGTCATCTGCCAGCTATCTTATAATTGCATATGCTCATGTTGCTCCTGGTGAAGCCTAGGTAAGGATTCTTTTTTTCCCTCCATTACCTTTTTTCCCCCTTCTCATTCTCCTCCCTTCTCCAAGATTGCCAAGGAAGTAAGGTGTCAGGGAGCATATGAGATCTGCCCTATCACAGTTACTGGAGGGAAAAGAGCCCAAAAATATATTCGTGGAAAGAAAAACCTTGCACAGACCTATCTCTTTTAATTAACGCTTTACTAATCCTTACCAACATTTTGTGAGTACATAAATGGCCCAGCTGATAAGAGAAGGACACCTATAGCTCTGACCGAACCAAGCCAAGGGATTGCCAACTCAGAACCAAGAGGCTCGAACTTTAGTACCTTTTGTCTGGTCTACTGATGCAGCCGAATCAGATGGTGATGTTACAGATTGCAAGGGGGAACCACCATTTTGATTGGTTACTGTGTTTGTTGTTAAAATCTACCTGCGAATCTGAATCTTATTCCCGTAGAGAAGAATGTGTGCCAGAGCCCTGATGTTATATTTTTACTTTCAGGGAGTTGTTTTACATGGAGGAGCAATCCACTCTCCCACCTCGGGATTCTAGCACTTCATTCTGCTTAAATGGCTAGAACCAGACCATTAAGTCCACTGACGAAGTGGTAAAATGAATCAACTGCCGTTTCTCCTACCTGTTCCCTCCCCTGATCCTCTTCCCCATTTGCTCTGTGGCATAACTGGATTTCTGTTCATTTTGAGCTTCGCTTGGACATTCCTCCTCACCCAATTCCAGTCTCATGAGAGGAAAGGGCTTTGCTCACTGGTTCACTATCCCTTATTGTGTCCCCATCACCCAGACCTGCCATCATCAACACGTTGTGGGGTGGGGGGGAGAGTTCAGAAGTGGGAAACCTGTTCTATACATGCAGACTCCCTGTACAATGTAGAACCCCAGCCATGTGGAGAGCCTACGCTTATAAAATGGACTCCTCATTTAAGAGCATCCGTTCCAGCCCATGGAATATAACAGATGACTCAGGACCAGGAAGTATAGTCTTGCTACTTCCACCACTACCACCATTCACAAGATTGGAAGTGCATGGAATTACATAAATGCATACTTGGGCCTGCAGTGAGTGGGAGAAACATGAACAGTGAGGGGGAAGTATAGGCACATAAAAGCACGTCTGCTTCTTCTCCAGCTTCCGCAGTTGACATAAAGGAAAAGAGCAATTCTCTGGGTTACTCCATCCAAGCCAGGCCCATACTCAGTTATCGTATGCTTGGCTGATCCCAAGCATGTTCATTCTGCCTAGGGATGGAGGAAGAACTCAATGCAGCTTGCATTTGAATGTAAACTTTCCTTATTCACAATTTCAGAAATAATATGCCAACCAAAATACAGCCAATCATCAAAATTTACACTTCTCTGAATTTTGCAATGCAGTTGTGAAGCTCAATAATGTGTACAAGAATGCATGTACTAGGCGCATTGGTGAAAACAGCGTACAAAATGCATATCAGGAAAATGTGCTTTGGAAACATGTATATTAAGCAAAATTTCATACAAATAAGCATGTATGCAGATAAATTTGCACTAAAATGCTGGTGAATTTTCATGAGGACTTAAATAAATGGTAAACTGATGTGGAAATGTGGAGAATTGAACTTAACACTGGAAGAATAAGAAACTCAGATAAACCAAATTCAGAGAATTGCCCATCCCTAATTTCCAAATGAGTTCAATGACATGCTCAGGGCTGCTTGGTAAGCCATTTCCATCTCTTTTTCTTGAGGCACACACTCAATGTAATCTGAATTTCCCAGAAACAGATATTTTGTAACTGTTGTGCCAGGCCAGACTGTACAATAAGGATTGGGCTAAGAATGGTTTGCATTCAGATAATGCATTCTCTCCATTTTCCTTCTCTAAACTTTGGAAAGGAACCAATTTGCTGAGTAATGAGTTGAATGACCTATCACCAAATGATTCTACTAAAAAAATAAAATCCTGCTTTCAGATACACCTGCTGAAGTAAGCATAGACAAACCCTGCAAGACAGTCCCAAATTCATTTTGTCCCAGTACTGAAAAGAATTCCAAAAAGGAAAGAGGATTTTTTTCCTGTCCCCTAGAGAAATGGGACGCAGGTGGCGCTGTGGGTTAAAGCCTCAGTGCCTAGGACTTGCCGATTGAAAGGTCGGCGGTTCGAATCCCTGCGGCGGGGTGCGCTCCCACTGCTCGGTCCCAGCGCCTGCCAACCTAGCAGTTCGAAAGCACCTCCGGGTGCAAGTAGATAAATAGGGACCGCTTACCAGCGGGAAGGTAAACGGCGTTTCCGTGTGCAGCTCTGGCTCGCCAGAGCAGCGATGTCACGCTGGCCACGTGACCCGGAAGTGTCTCCGGACAGTGCTGGCCCCTGGCCTCTTAAGTGAGATGGGCGCACAACCCCAGAGTCTGTCAAGACTGGCCCGTACGGGCAGGGGTACCTTTACCTTTACTTTAGAGAAATGTAAAAATGCCCCCATGGACCTATGTTCACAGCCGCTAATGAAAGTACTACATATCCTAGCACTAAAACAGACCCAAAGACCTCCTCGTATTCCCACAGGATCACTGGCTATTGAGTGAAATACAAGTAATTTTTCTTTTCCATTTAAGTGGTGTTGAATTAAAAGGGACATGAATCAGGCCCAGATGTCTGTCCTGAAGGCAATTAATAATCAATTCATCATTATTCCATTCCAATAGGACTCTTCTCCCCAACTAGACTGCACTCTCCATATGAAGCCCATGAACGAGTTCATCAAACAGCTCAAAATGTAAGCTTGATAGAGTCTATTATGCAGACTTTACTAAGTGCTTGTTATTAAAGATTCATAAAGGCATAATATATATTTTAATAAGGCAGGTTGTAAGATATGAAATTCAGCTCGGAACTAAATGCTTCCCACTAAGAATACGGAAAGTTCCACCTCAAATTCTCTTCAGGTTAAGTAAATGGAGTGTTGTCTTTCAGGAATTCATTCTTGCTCTGCCCCCACCACATCAAGCATTACACGGGTATCTAGTGCTACAATGCACACATTCGCACACCCAGGCAAGTGAATAATAGAATCACAGACTAAATGCAACCTCTATGGAGCGCAGCCTATACGATGTTTGTTTTTCCCCTGAGCAGCTCAGGGTGGGGGACTCAGCTTCGGAAAAGCAAAACCCTCATTTCCCAGCACAGCAATTCCAATCTAAATCTAGGATGGTGGGGGAATGGACATGTAAAAAGGTGTATTGGGAAATGATTCATAATGAATTGAAAAAAATATTCAAAACTTCTTTCAAAAAGAAAACCAGAGTCCTATTTGTTGGGGATAACCCAGATTGAAATTCCCAGGTGTCAGAAAAGGTTATTTATGTATGCAACAATTGCAGCCCATGTTTAGTTAGCCCAAAAATGGAAAGTGAGCGAGGTCCCAACTAAAGAGGATTGGCAACTTAAGTTGACAGAATATGCACAACTTGCAGATTTATCATATAGAATAAGAGAGCAAGAAGAACATCCGTTTAAAGAAGACTGGAAAATGTTTATTGAATATTTGGAAAATAACTGTATGCAGCTGAAAATGCTGGCAGCATTGAGATAAATTCAACAGAGTAAATCATTTTTGATGGATGTAAAAGTGGAAAACTGATTTGAATGGATATAGCAAAATATGCAGGGATGTACGGTATGTAAAAGGGACGCGGGTGGTGCTGTGGGATAAACCACAGAGCCTAGGACTTGCCGATCAGAAGGTTGGCAGTTCAAATCCTCGTGACAGGGTGAGCTCCCATTGCTCGGTCCCTGCTCCTGCCAACCTAGCAGTTCGAAAGCACGTCAAAGTGCAAGTAGATAAATAGGCACCTCTCCAGCGGGAAGGTAAACGGCATTTCCATGCGCTGCTCTGGTTCGCCAGAAGTGGCTTAGTCATGCTGGCCACATGGAGCTGTACGCCGGCTTCCTCAGCCAATAAAGCAAGATGAGCGCCGCAACCCCAGAGTCGGCCACTACTGGATTTAATGGTCCCTTTACCTTTTATGGTATGTAAAATGAACCATGGAAAGAGAAGAAGGGAAGTAATTGGGTATTTTAAAGTTTGTAAAATGTTAGTTTGAAATTGTAAAATTGAAAATTTATTTAATTTTTTTTAAAAAATCTAGGAGAGGGGCAGTGGCTGCATTGAGCATTAAAAATAAATAAATCACAGGTGATCCAATCATGGATCTCCCACCATATCTGAATGTGCCCTTTAGCTTTTTTGACACAGTCTACTTCATTCCTTCCATGGACGATAGGCCTTGCATCTTGTCTCCCAGATCAAAAAACTGGGCATATGTGAGTGTTCCCATGGCCGGAGAGTCAAAATCTCTTCTTGACACTTCCACAACGTCACAAAAACAGAAACACCCCCAGCCCATTAACCCTTTGATAACACATCGTCTCATTCACTTTTATTCTTCTCAAAAGGCAACTGTGGGATCAAAT